>NC_092858.1:166777162-166782363 GCF_032062135.1 Pyxicephalus adspersus
GCCTTGAACTGCCCCCTATCTGCAGCCCCCCATGCAGAATAATTGGGGATGGCAGAGGGTGGTTCATTACCATCTGCCTCTGAGTACTGGTACAGTGGGCAGCCAAGTAAGCCAGCTGCCAGGAGCCGAATTGGCACAGGAACATTCCTATTGCCAGTCTAAACAAGCCTTAACTGAGACTGATAGCTACTATAGTGTATATAATGGACCTGATTTATCAAAGCTCTCCAAAACTGAAAAACATAGACTATCATGGGAGAATCTGAATGATCCAGCAAAGCTGGAATGGATCTGGTTTCTTTGCCAACTAATAGCAAATTAATTTTTAGAAATCCATTGCAAATTTGCTGGATCACCCAGTTTCTCCCATGATAATCCATCTTTTCCAGTCCTGGAGAACTTTCAAAAACATAAACCCAACATATCATTGTGATGAATGAGTGCACACAAATCACCACCTTGTGGACAAATAGGAGAATGACAAGAACTATTCAACCAATGTATTTTCTTCAGAGGAGTGCTACTCTTTATCTTCCACTGTCAGTTAAAAATCTTTAGGGTTCAGTTACACAAAGGGCTGAGTGGACATTTTCTTGACAATTTAACTGTTGAGAAGCTGTTACCTACAGATGAAAAAAACATCCACATATAGCAGTTAATGGGAACAACAAAAAACTGAAACAACTGTGCAACATGAGTGTTAGAAAAGCTTTGCATGCAGCATATCCTCAGTGGTGGACATCAAGAAAACATCCAATTAATGCAATTAAAACGTGTCAAAGTTTCTGGATGTTCTTTCAGCCTTTCTTAAAGCCAATGCAAAAGTGTGACCACCAAACACCCCTCAGATAAATGCTGGAATAATGCTGAGAAAATGCGTTCTTTTCTGTGTTGGAGCTAAAGACAAGTTACAGCTCTTGTAAATGAACCCTTAGACCTGCTGTGATCTCTTTTTTACTATGGGGGGAACCCTTGAAATATCTTTCAGGTCTTTAGGGTACCTCTTCTATAATTATTATATCCACAGCTCACAGTATATTAGTGTTGTGGTCAGTAGGGAGAATTCTTTTTACATTGCTGGCCATTGGGAAGAATATCACCCTTACAGATTGCCAAAAAGTCATTGGTATCACCTATACTGACCCGAAAGGCACAAATTGCTAAAAAAAACCCTAACAAACTCTGGAGGAAACCTGGTTCAGAAACACTGCCTTGGACCTTACAGGCTCACTTTACCATATTAAAGAGGAAGTAAATGCAAAAATGACCCAAAACAAAAAAATACACTTACCTTTAATCCCACAGAGCAGTCGATGGCTCCGGAGGTTTCTTCCATTGGATCCCACATCATCCTGGTATCTGTCTTCGGGCCAACGCGCTAGGCATTGCCATGTTCTCGCTGTTTTTCCGGGTTCTTCTTTCTATGTCACCTGACGCAGGCGCAAGATCGGGTGACGTAGATTGGAAAAAAACTTGCTGATCTTACTGCGCATACCGAGAATTAAGGGGGCAGTGCTGCACACACAAACAGAATTTTTACCTGACATAAAAGAGTTGTCTACCCTTTGTACCCTGTGTAAAGTGAAAATTCTTTAGGTATGCTTTAAAGCTGAGATGAGATTTCAGTGACAGGGTTCACATATTTTATAACCTTCCAGATGTTTTCGATTTTGGGAGTGAACCTGAGCCACCTGGAGGAAACAGAGGGGAAAAAAAACACTGACTCCATGCAGACGCCATGCTTACAGAGATACAAACAAAGCCCAGCGCTGGGAGAACAAAACACTAACTACAGGCTGTGGTTCAATATAACAATGGGAAGGAATGAACATTACATAGAAATGTATATTTTATATATGTGCTATTACCTTATATATTAGTCACTTTCTTTATATCCTTGTGTGGAGATGGAATTCATTGATCACAAGAGATCGCTAGGTGCGGTTCAATAGGTTTTCGGAGGCACAGGGGACCTGCAATTATGGAAATGCATATAAATAAATAAGGTATAATTACCTTTTTTTTTTTTTGACATATGAACTGTAAATACTGCCCTGCCCCACCTCACCAGATTCTACATTTCATCCTGTAACAATTATTTTTCAGTATAGTTTAAAGCAGAGTGATCATACAGTAGACATTTTCAAACTTTTTTAACATGGGGAACCCTTGAAATAACTTTCAGATCTTAAGGAACCACTTCTTCAGGAATCCTGCTACGCGTGATCCTCTGCACAAAAACCCTGGTGCAAAAAGTGAACAAGCATAAACACGCCACAAAAAATGTGCTATTATGATCTCTCTGTTAAATAGTAAGGGCTGCTCAGATGCCCCAGACCCCCCAGGGCATTATGCTCCTGACAGGGCTGGGTACTGAGACCACCCAGCAGAAGCCGAGTGAACCTATTTAGCCTGCCTGACCTTAATCACACAGGTTCCGCTCTCTCCAGGCAAACTGAAGCCTTCCCATCAGATACTTAGCCGAGAGCTCTCCCGAACAGAGACTGCCAATTAGGGAGAGCGCTCCACCATAGGGCCATAATGGAACAGCACCCTTCATTGTCAGTGGCACACAAAAAGCCACACCAGTGACAAACACAAACTTACATTTAAATAATAGGTGCATGTGGGTAATACATTGGGATGGAATAAGAATTGCCCATCTATATACACAGATCACAGTACATTGGTAATGAAGAATGTCGCTCACATTGTTGGCTATTGGAAAGAATGTCACCCTTACAGATAGCCAAATGGATCATTGGTGTCAGTTAACTGGACCTTGAGAGAAATGGTCATGGCTTAAGGAACCTCAAGCAACCTTTAGAGGCTGGTTGAGAAACACTGATATAGAGCACGGTCTATGGCTATTACTTACCTTTCCTGTACTTACACCCTGCAGAGGCAGAGAAACATTTAGAAAGGGTAGGAATTCAAATCTTTCCCTAGCGTCCATGATGCAGCACAATGTATTAGACTAGCCAGGCCCTAGGAATGAGTATTATCCCTTGGGAGGCACCACATAGCCCTGTGTATTCTCCAACCCAGATTTCCATGAAGATTGGTGGTGCCCCTCTGACAGTGGAAAGCGAGATAGAAACTCCATTAAGTGCAGACTTCTTCTCGATGACACGATCCTTCCTAAAGCACAAACTGACTCCAAACATGTAAATCTGTGCAGGGAGCGTCAAACCTATAACTGTCATTTCTCAGGGCTGGTCTGAAGGAGTTATCTTGGAGCCTTTTCTAAAATTCCATCCCTGGCTTACATTGGAAATGCCACAGGCAGCCAGATAACGGATGTTTTCAACTAGCTATCTTCATTGGCTTCTATTTCACTTTAGAATCAAATTCAAGCTCCTGTGTTTTGCCTTCAAATCCCTCCACAGTTCTTGTCCTATTTACCTTTCTGACCTGATAGAAAAATCCTCCCCCAGCCGCTCTCTTCACTCCTCCAATGCCCTACTAATTCCTCACTCATAACCTCATAACACGCACGGCTCCAAGACTTTTCTAGACCTGCCCCGATTCTCTGGAATGGGTCCTCATCCTATTGAGCTATTCCCTACTTTGCTCATTTAAAAGATCACTCAAACCCCATCTTTTCATACTCACTTACCCGTCTTCTTCTGTCTCTTAAACCCTCCACTACTTCCCACTACTAAATATCACCCCTCCTTTTATGTGTTACTTCCCCCACCTTAGATTGTAAGCTCTTCTGGGCAGGGTCCTCTCCTCCTCCTGTGTCCCTGTCTGTTTGTCATTTGCAAATTTAATGTACAGCACTGCGTAATATGTTGGAGCTATAAAAATACAGTTTATAATAATAAAGAAGATCACCTGCCTGAAACCATTTATTTCAACAAAAATCTTCCCATAGGATTTTATATGGACTGAATGTATCTTAAACGTACCTAAAGTCACAATTTTCTCTTTAAAATTCTGTTTGTTTTTTTATTTTTTTTAAGTGCAAAACCCAAGTCCTAAGTCATGGATCCCGGGAGGCTCTTGGGTGCTCCTTCTGCGCATGCCCGAGCATCTCAGGCATACGCAAAAGGAGCCCTTTCATCAAGAGGTAAAAATTGGCGATGTCACACATGCACAGTGTGATTGACAAGTTTTTCCCCCTGATCTCGCACCTGGGTTGGGTGATGAAGAAAGAAGAAGAACCCAGAAGAAGAGAAGAAGATGGTGGGGCCTGGGCGTTGGCCCGAAGACGGATGCTGGGACAAAGCGGGACCCGATGGAAGAATCCTCTGGATCGATCAACTGCTCAACGAGATTGAAGGTAAATGTATTTTTTTTTTGTTTTGGGTGACTTTTGAGTTCAGTTCCTGTTTAAGGATGTTATTTGTCTGTAAAAGTCTCAATAATGGCGCTGGGTGCTTGGAGCCATCTTGGATGTGATGTCAGCAACACCTGCAGACTCAGGCATGACTTCTATAACAGCCTTTCTCCACCTTTTTACCATGGGCAAACCCTTGAAATAACTTTCAGGTCTCCAGTGAACCCCCACTATAATTTTTATACCCACATCTCACAGTATATTAGTGTAGTGATCAGTAGGAAGAATGTCTCTTACATTGCTGGCCATTGGGAAGAATGTCACCCTTACAGATAGATCTAAGTGACACCAATGATGTTTCTGGCTAAAAGTCACAAACTGCTCATTGCTCATGGAACCCCAAGCAACCTCTGGAAGAACCCTGGCTGGAAACCCTGATCTTTAGCAATCCCCTGCATTTCTCCCCCAACAGCTACTTTATGGAAAGGGAAACGACTTTAAAATAGGTAATGTTGCTGTGCTTTATCTTCTTGATTTTACGTTGGTGACAGGTTCTCTTTACCAAAACTTTTTCAGGCGGCTGGAGGCTTTAACCTCCTTTTTTTTTCACTATTGGGAGATTCGCCTCTGTTCTGCTTACCACAATCACTGGACATACATAAAGAAATGAAAATACAAGCTTTGTGTCAGTGGAACTGGGGGGGAGTATTGTAATGGGGATACCCGGTTGTGGTGTCCGTCGTGTCGTCACCTACATGGGGTATATTTTTATCTTTGTATAATAGATCTGTGGGGGGTGTTCTGTGTTAATTTTAGGTTACATAGTAGGTTAGGTTGAAAAAAGACATAAGTCCATCAAGTTCAACCACTAGGGAAATAAATATATCCCAGATATAAAACCCTATAAGACATAGTT
>NC_092858.1:166783073-166949777 GCF_032062135.1 Pyxicephalus adspersus
CACTAGAATAGGAATGAGATATGAAAAGGAAGGTCAGGTGGATTTGGGTCAAATAAGTGTATATTGCAGCTAGGACATAAAACTGCCCCGCAACCCCCTGCTACTGCCCACCTACAACCCCAACACTCACCACCTCCAGCCGCCAAAGCACTTCCGGCTTCCTGTACCATACAGCCCACCGCCGGCAGGGGGCGTGAGTGGAGACATTAGCGTGGAACGCAAACAATGCATGCGATGCATTTCCGAGATGGGCGGGTCAGGTGACATCCACGCCCAATCGCGGCAGAACGTTGCTTGTCAGTGCTGCCAGTATTACGTCATCACGTCCTGTTTCCTCAGGTTGTAGGGTGCAGGAAGTGGGGAGCTGCTGAAGTGAAGTGGAGGGCGCGAAGAGCAGCAACAGGAGGAGGTGAAGGTGGCCTGTGCTGGGCTCTCCTCAGGTACAATGCTGGGTGAGGGGTGACAGGATACCCTATAGCGGGCAGGCTGGCATAATAGAGACCAAAATCACTAAACTCTACTTCAGTCTTTGTCCCTGCTCCTCTCTCTCATTTCATATTCATAATAATCATAGTCGATTCTAAAACATCCTCAGATTGACTGGGAATTCATAAAAACAAAACACGCTCTTCAGTCCTGTTTCCTGTCAGAGACCCCATGGGGGAGATTACCCAGGACTTCCGGTCCTGTAGACAAAACAGGAAGTAAACAGGGATAAATCTCTCCCAAAGGAAATCTGTCACTAATACAATGCCTGAGTTATAAGAATTCCCTGGTGACAATTCACAGTGAAAAAAACAAACTTGTATGGGTGATTGGTATTCCCCGGAGGTCCTAAAGCTTTCGAGCCTAGAAATACCGGTGTGCTTGGTGTATTCCTGAATGATTGATAATAACTTCCTGATACAGTCTCAGAGTTGGGATGAGGAAACTGGCAATGTCTGTATTCCTGTAGAAACAATTAAACCCTTAATGGCCGTCACAAATGACTGGCGTGGTCATGTGGGAGATGCTCCATGGTTACCTGCCCTTGGATGCTGCAGAATCGCATTCCTCGCTATGAAAATTAACATTTCATATTTCCCAACAAAAATCAAATTTCTAGTGCAGGGGATGCCTAAAAAACAGGCCGGCACAAAAGCAAGGAATGACATTTCTAGGGCTTTCAATATGTACAGAGCGCCTCCTTGTGGCCATATGGCAGTGTTTATCAAGTAGGGTTCCTCCTTAGCAGGTGTTCTTAACCTTTTCATGACTCCAGACCCCCAATGGATTGTCAATTATAGTCCCATATCCCCTTTACTTGTCTGTCAAAATAATCATCACCATTCCTTATATTAGTTTCCACTATGACAAATATGTCAACAGCTTGAGTTTGAGAGAACATGAAATAAAATCATAAGCATTGATAACTTTATCAGATTTATTTACAAAAAGCAAACTTTAAAAAATGACAAATATACAAACAGCTACAGCTATTGTACAATATACCTTTTATTCACCTGTTTCAGGTTATAAACCAATAATTTTACTTCTTACAGTTCAGTATTAAACAAAAGAAGAAAGCAAACCTAAATGTGCAAGTTTTTTCAATATCTTGAGCATATAACACTGACTTTCACTAATCTTGTTTTTGTTGTTTTTGTGCAATCAAAGCATGGAATCGGGGTACAGTTATGGACAAAGCTACTTGCATGTCATCTGACACATCAAGTCGATTTCTCCACTTTGATTTCAGCTTTAATAATGTATAAATTATTACATAAAATAACTATTAGTACCCAGAGATCGAGTCCCATACCCCCAGCATCTGGTTCCTATACCCCCAAGGGGTATGGATACCCCGGTTAAGAACCCCTGCTCCAGAGGTTGCAAGGGGGTCCGTGAGGAATTTGTGCCTCTCAGATTGGCTATCTGTAAGGGTGACATTCTTCCCAATGGCCAGTAATGTAAGGCAGTGGTTCCCAACCTTTTGCAGCTCCTGGACCACTAAATGCACAGACTCTGGACCGCACATGCGCGTGGAGCCAAGTGTCACTCAAAGAGGAAGAATGATGCCAGATACCTCCACTCCAGAGACACAACCTGCCCAGAGCCTGCAATCTGTACAGGAGACGTGGTCTGCAGCCCCCAAAACGGGGTCTTTCTTCTGACCCGCTAGGGGGTGACCGGGAGTTGGGAAACTTGGATGTAAGAGGAATTCTTCCTACTGACCACACACTAATATACTGTAAGCTGTGGCATTCCCCGGCTGAGGATCGTAGTGAAAGGACGTGTCCCCAGGACCTGCAGGGACCAGCAGGACGACAATGGAAAAAGGTAAGTTTGACTCGGGATTACCGCTTTTTGCATGGACAATCCACCTTGAGTCACAATTGGGAATACCGCTAGGGGGTTTAAGAAGGTGCAGAAAGGCTGCCATATAGAAAAATATAAAATGTATATATATAAAATGACATTTTGCAGCTGTAGAGTAAAATAGAAATTATGGTCATAAATAATGATGGATTATTAAAAATAAATGCATTTTTTCCTTTGTAAGAAAGAAGAAGGTATTCTTTAAAAAAAAGTTGCAGACCTGCGAGCAATTCCATGCAGTCCTGGCAGCCACTTGGCCGCTCTTACCACATCACTGGTTCTTAAAGCCTAAACTTTAAAAGAAACCATGCCTGCAGATTTGAGAGCCGGCAGCAGGGGGCGGTACTGAACTGGTCCGCAACCTTTTCCAGCTCGCTGACCACTAAATTCACCACCCCTGCATAGGGAGCTGGGTGTTAATCAAAGGAGAAGAAACCTCCCCCAGAGTGACGTCATGATGCAAGAACCCGCCCACTCTTACATCGCAGGTCTGAGGCTGCGGTCTGTACAGGAGATATGGTCCGCAGCTCTGGCTGGTGCACCCCCCCCCATCAGGGTCCTTTTCCTCACTCTGGTGGGGGGGTGCACTGGCCAGAGCCCAGGGTTGGGGACCTCTGCTTTGTGGGGCTGCCGCTGAGAGAGGCAACTTGTTACCTAGCATAGGGAAGTGGCACCACAACCTCTGAACATAGTTGTCATGTGCAGCTTTTAATGTTATTTTTTAATAATTGGCCCCAGGCAGTGAATAAAATAATATAATTAAGTTATATTGATTTAGATTTAAAGAAAAAAAAAGTTTCTCAGGCTTTACTAATCACCTTTTTTTGCTGATGTTTCACTTGCAACTGGAGAATATTTTGGTCTTAATGTAACAAGCAACCGGCTATTAAATAGAAACTGTATAAAGAAAACCAAAACAAACACGGTGAGGGGAGCCTTCAGTGTAAAGGTGGTCATGTGAGAGGACCACAAACCCCAAAGTTGAGTTCAATGTAAAGATCTCTTTGATTGTAAGCTCTGCGGGGCAGGGTCCTCTCCTCCTGTGTCACTGTCTGTATCAGTCTGTAATTTGCAACCCCTATTTAATGTACAGCGCTGCGTAATATGTTGGAGCTATATAAATACTGTTTATTAATAATAATGATTATTGTACAGTGCTGCATAATATGTTGGCGCTATATAAATACTGTTTAATATTAATAATATTTATTGTACAGCTCTGCATAATATGTTGCCATTATATAAACACTGTTTACTAATAATAATATTTCTTGTACATTGCTATGTAATATGTGGCGCTATATAAATCCCTATTTAATATACAGCATTGCATAATATGATGGGGCTATATACTACAGTTTATTAACAAAAGATGGTAATTTGAGAAGATCACAGACACCAGAATTTATTCTAGTATTTACTAATCCTGCCCTGAGTCCCTATTCAGGTATTGTTCTTTCCAGTTTTGTTTTTGGTGGATGTATAGCTGACCGTGGAGAGCAAATGGTGAGGTTGGAATAAATTGGCAGCACTACAAATACAAATAATACAATACAATTACAAATAATGTAATGATTAATATTTAGTGCAAGTGTTACCATTAAAAATAGATATACAGTTTATCCTTTTAGATTGTAAGCTCTTCAGGGCAGGTTCCTTTCTTCCTCCTGTGTCACTGTCTGTCATTAAAACCCTTATTTAATGTACAGCGCTGTGCAATGTTGGCGCTTTATAAATACTGTTTTTTAATAATCTAAAGCCAAAACATTTTTTTATTTTGTATAGAATGTGGAAGGGTCAGAACTTTTTCTGTTTCCATATCAGAAGGTTTCCCCTCCCTTCCTGTCTGGGTATCAGAGGCAGCCAAATTCTTCCGCTCAGAGCATGGTTGAAGATTCTTAGTTTGTCTTCCCCCTGGCACCACCCCTTAGCTGCGGGGGAAAAGGTGCAGTTACAGGCAGGGACCTGCTTCACCCTCACAATACCAGGATTTTATAGCAGCATATTATCTGCAATCTTGAGCTACATCGGTGCTTCTCTATGATCTGCTCATACAAACAGGGCAATGATGGATGCAATAAGGAAATGAGTTTCCCACTTCTATTTTTATAGCGGCTCTTTAGAGGTTCTGTGAGGAAATCACATCACTGCAACATCAATTATAGTCCATTTCTGGTAAGTCGGGGTATGGGCAAACAATAACGGTTATACCCAGAGTTCCGCTTTGACAATTCTGTCTATCCGAGCCCATGTTACTTTATTCTTAGATTGTAAGCTCTTCATGGTGGGGGGTCCTCTCCTCCTCCTGAGTCACTGTCTGTATTTGTCATTTAGAAACCTGTATTTAATGTGGAGCGCTGCTTAATATGTTGGCGCTATATAAATACTGTTTATAAATAATAATGATAGAATTATTATCACTTGATTAGGTATTAAAACATCCTAAAATGTTATTTAAAGCGGACCGATCATCACATTTTTACCAATATATGAAATGCTGGCTGTCCCTTTTATTTAAAGGAACAAAATGTGTTTCTTTTTGTTTTGTTTTTTTTTGGGGGGGGGGGTTCCCCTTCTCCCTTAAATTTATATTGCCCCATATGTATGCCGTTGCATATCTCAGGAATCTGTGGGCTGCTACTTCTGCGCATGCCAATGACAGGTCATGGGTCATCAGACTCACACATGCTCTTTTTGTTTTTGTTTTGTTTTTTTTTACATTTGGAGAAAGACATGTCACAAGATTGAGCAACATGAAGGAAGAAGACCGTGCGCTGGATACGTTTGTTGATGGATTAAGGGCTTTTCACCAATTTTTTTTTTTTTTTTTTGATGAAAGTTTTGCTTTAAGTACCAGAAATGCCAGGAACAAATTATGAGCGCTTTTTCTCACCCACAGTTTTGTTGGCAGCTCCCAGGCACAAAGCAAACATCTGTGCACGCAGGAGTGGCAAACCACTCTCCAGATAACCAGAATCGAATGCGGCTGTGCTGCAAATCTTTAAACAAAGTGACATTTCTTTTTTTTATGACCGGTGCAGCTCCTGACAAAGCAGCTGCATTTTACATTGAACTCTAATGTCAGCGATTTCATAAACGTGTGCAGTGCAGCCTGACCAGCCCAGGTTGGGATTGTGAACGTTTTATCTAGTGAACATCTGTTTGCGGTGGGGCAGGTCTGCGTCGGTTGCCGTTTCTGCAATTTATGGTTTTTATTATGTAACTATATTAACAGATTTGTTTGTGTTTTTCTGTGTACCGTTGAAAAGTATTTTCGTTATGGGTCTCTGCAGCATTGTCATCAGAATTCTGAGGGGTGCTTGTCATGATCTGACCTGTGACCGTTATAAATCTCAGATTGGAATCCATCTGTGGCTGTTATGGTGGTCTTATTTTCTTTTTCATGAAAATGAATGCTATTCATTTTCAGGTAAAAAAAAAAAAAAAAACAACCCCATATCCTGCTCGGGAGGATTCTTGCCCAAGGATAAAGGCCAATAAATCTGAAAGTGAAAATCTTTGTGTGTTAGTTTTAAGCCGTTTTCATCACCTTGATTCTACATGCTGTAGATATGTTAGGTAAAAGGCTTTTTACAATCTTCTGAAGGTGATTGCTTTGTGGCTGTAAAACTCCTTTCTGGGCAAACAACAGTTTATCTGGTGAGCTACTTTATATTTCAAGTCTATTTACCAACAATTTTTTTTCCTTCATTTCTTAGGTTAGAATGGCAATAGAAGGAATACATCTCTGTGTTCTGTTAGTTTTCTGTTAGATAGTAGTAACAGGTTGAAAAAAGACCATCAAGTTCAACCCCTAGGGCAGAGGTCGGCAAACTTCAGCCTTTAGGCCAGATACAGCCTAGCCGGTAGTTTGTTCCGGCCTAACCAACCAGTCGGCTAGGTAGACTTAACTGACTTAAACCTATAAAGTTTTGACTTTGGCAGTTTTCTTCGAATATATTTATATGTCCATGTATTCATTTTGTTTCCTCCATGACAGAGTTGCATTCTAAACCAAAATGGATAGGAGACAAAGAAAAACCGCGTATAAACAGGTCGATGTGGCCAATGGAAAAATTGTTGGCATATCAGATGCTGATTTGACTGACTTGGAAAAGGAGCATCTGCTTGCCATGTCCAGTGCCGGTATGTTACCCTACGGATATATTTACCTATAGGTTGGTGCAAAAGAAATATGCAGCTAGGAAGATTTCATTGTGCAGCCTCATGTTACTGCACGGTGCTCACATGCCTTTAGGGGGAACCTAAAGTTAGAGTTTAGTGTTCTCCCTAAAAATGTTTATAGCTGGGTGGAAAGAAACTGTGTCCAGGTGGTCAAAAAGCTAGCAGGCTGGGTACACATGTGCAATAATTGTCGTTGAAAAGGATCTTTCACGATCCTTTCAATGATAAAATACTGCATGATGCATGAACATACAGTGACATTCTGTTCTATTAGGATGGGAAAAACGATAGAGAGGCACCCCGCTACGTTCTCTCCCCTTCACCGTCCTTGATCATCTGTGGATCCGCCAGGATGGTTGTTGGAACAACGAGCGCTGTACACACTTCAGATTCTCGTCCGACATCAGCCCGTACGTAGCCTAAAACATGACAAATTTAGTGTTCCCAGTTGTTGTTGCCATAGGAATCCAGTAACTCCTATAATTCAGACAATTTCTACCGAGCTCCTATACTTTGTTCCAACTTTCTAATGCCAACCATTGCCATTTTATACATCGTCTTTATATTATGCGCCAACTGTCCACTGCCCCTATATTGTGACCCAGCTTTAACCACCCTAGCGGTACTCCCGAGTGTGACTGGGGGTAGATTTTCTATGCAAAAAGAAGTAATTCCAAGTCACACTCGGCGTCGCCGAAAAACCCACTTACCTGGTTTCTTTGATGTCCCCCAGTGTCCTTCCCGTCCCTGCAGGTTCTCTGGCGACGTCCTTCTTCTACTTCGATCTTCTCTAGGCGTGTGCAGAGACATTCTCCGTGGTTTTCCGGTGATGTCGGTGCATGCGTCGGTTCTTTCCAAGACTGGGGAATGTAAACTATCATGTGAGAACCTAGGTGATCCTGCTAACCTAGAATAAAATTAATTTGCTCTTAATTGGCGAATGTTTTCAATCCTGGACCAGATCCACTCCAGCTTTGATGGATCATTCAGATTACCCCATAATAGTCTATATCATTCTTCCAACACAGTAGCTATCAATCCCAATTAGGGTTTGTTTTGGATCACCCAGGCTGATATAGATCTATATTCGTCTATATATTCATCTATTTTCACCAGTCTTGGAGAGCTGTAACAAATCAGGCCCATTATCTCCAGGGTTGTCCAACTCCACCCCTTAAGGGCCACATTCCAGACAGGCTTCTCATACAGGCCCTGATTTAATAAAGCTGCCCAAGGCTGGAGAGGATACACTTTCATCAGTGAACCTTGGTGGTCCTGCAAACCTGGAATGGATTTCTTCCAAGTCATTTGCTGTTTGCTAGCAAATGTTTTGAATCCTGGACCAAATGCGTTCCAGGTTTTCTGGATTACCCAGCTTCACAGATGAAAGTGTATCTTCTCCAGCTTTGGAGAGCTTTAATAGATCAGGCTGTTTATGATTCTTTGTATACCACACCCTTCTAAATGTATTGCTTTCTGTTTGTGTGTGGGTTTTACCATCCAGCACACCTAATGTTGCAAGGGGGTGTAGACTAACTCAGGTATCTTTTGTTCCTGATATTTTATTTGTTTTTTGTGCTGTTGTATAATCTATGTGTATACTTTACCTTTGATTTCTGTTAGGTAATAGCTAGAATTTATTTGTAGAAGTGCAGCTCTTGGCACAGTACCAACTGGGCTTTACAGTCTGCCTTCCTGAAATCTAGTTCAGTTATTGCGTGGGCAATGGTGATATTGTATATTTCTTGTAATTCAATGAAAAAGTATAGAAAGGGCCTGATTTATTAAAGCTCTACACTTTCATCATTGAAGCTGGGTGATCCAGCAAATCTAGAATGAATCTGGTACAGGATTCCAAGCCTTTCCTAGCAAATAGCAAATGACTTTGAAGGAATCCTATCCAGGTTTGCTGGATCACCCAGCTGCACTGATAGAAGTGTATCTTCTCCAGCCTTGCAGAGCTTTAATAAATCAGGCTCAAAGTATTCATTTCACCCTTTAAGGTTTCATTTTCTGATTTGAGCATTTTATTTGTTAGCTGTATAAAATTATTTTTAGGAAAAGTCATGTTTTGTATGGGCATTGCGCTATAGAGCATTGGGACGGTTTGTTTGGGATGTTGGGAATGAATGGCAGCCCAGTGCAGTAATGAAAACTCTTCTTCCCTCATTACTGATTTATTATTTACTATGCCTTTCTTAACGTGTATTGTCACAGGTCTTTGTAATAGTTGTATCTAATAGATATCTGCAGGTCCTAATTATCTATTAATTTACTTATTGTCTTTTTCCAGCCATGGATTCCCATATGCCGTATACCATACCACCTAACGTACCATATAATATGCGCACCACCCTGATTCCACCACAGTGTCCAAGGGTAAGTGACCTGACATACATTCATATCTCAGTTGCATTGTGAGTGTCGTTAAAATTGAAATCATATCATGAAACCATCTTTTCCAGCAACTAATTGAGCCAATAAAAAAAAACAATACCAGTATTCTCCCCAGACATTTTTTGAGTGGGAAGAAGCTCTAGGTGGGTGGCAGCCCCTGTATTGTGACCCAACTTTTCAGGAACAACCCAAAAACAGCTGGGTGGTTACTTAAAAGTGTCAGGTGATGTGCCAGTTAAATAGAGGGGAAAACTCAATACTATATATATTTTTCTTTATCCAATTATATGTTTTGCAAGCTAGAGAGAAAAGGAGAGGGGACAGGAAAATTTAGAAACTAAAAAGCATTATTTTCTTAAGTGGAACTCCAACACAAACTTTTTTTTACCAATAACTTCCATCACTTCCTGATCTTTGGAAAAGAAAACCTTCTTGGTCTTCTTTGTGGCAATGGCAGGGGTTTTTCTTGGACTGAATAGTTCTAATATAATTATATTTAAACAACTTTCAGTCTTTGAGTAATGTAAATCCAGGCACTGTGTAACATTACAGTAATTGGGCAGAATAAAATAGGTGTAATTCCTGCTAAAAGAGGACCAATGGTGATGGCAACCGCAATGTTCAGCATTTTTAAAACTGCTAGCTGGAAAAATGGCAGTCAGTTTTCTTTTAAAGCAAATAAAGTTTCTGATTTCGCAAAATTTAGGTACTTTAACCTATCACCGGTGCCCATCAGAAAAAAGTGCTCTTGCATTGGAAATCTACACATCATGGGTTAAAATTAAGCATGACCGCTACCGTAGTCATATCATGTAAATATAACATCACTTTTCCAAGGAATAATGGTGGAGGAGGAAGAATTCCCAGCAGGTGACAAATAACTGAGGCCTGATTCAGAGCAACGAGGAAGCTTTTCTGTCCCCATAGAAAACAGAGGTGTCACCTAGATTCTAGTGGAGGTTTTTCCATCTTTTCCGTTCATTTGAATTACTTCATCACAGTGAAAGAATGCAGTTCCAAAAATATAACCACTCATTAACTAGTTAGGGCTCATACATACAGGTTATTCTATAGTGTTTTTTTGGCAAATGCATAAGTGGAGCTGAAGTCATTTTTTTGTGTCCCTTTCAAAAGATAAACCTTTCATTTGTAATGTTTAGACACAGGGATGGGAGGAAATCTCTTAAAGCAAAACTAAACTGAAAAAAAAAAAAAACACACTTTTAATCCTGCAGATCCCTCGATGGCGCTGGACCTTCCCTTTATCCAGTCCTGTGTTAACTTAGACACAGGGCTGGATTGAAGAGGAAGTACCGGGCGCCGCCATCTTCGGTCTTCTTATCTTCTTGCTACGTCCCCTGATCTCACACTGCACAGGTGTGGGATCAGGTGACGTAGCCGTTGCGGGATTGCGGGAAAAAAATGCCCCTTCTGCCTGCGCATGCTCACGAGCAGGCATGCGCAGAAGGAGCACGCAGAGCCCAGAGATACCTACGTCAAGCATCCCAGAAGGCTCTGCGCTCCCATTCAGTCTTGATCGCTGTGGCTATCAAGACTCAAGGAGGCGGTGCTGCACCCTAAGGGTGGTGCATTTAAAAAAAGTAAATAACATTTTTCCTTTATACATAAGGGTTGTCTACCCCTTTATGTAAAGTGAAAATGTTGCGTTTAGGTCCGCTTTAAGTTTCATTCAGCCTCCTGTTCAGTTGTCACAAAAATAGGCATCCTTATTGGAATTTTTCCTCTTTCTGGTGACTCAGAATTTCGAGTATTCTCTCACTTTTTGTGCCGGTGACAAGGGTCACGTTACAAATATAGAGGATTGATTTCTAAGGTGTAAATGCAGACAGGAGCAGAAATCTGGCAGAATATTTCTAACCTTCCCTTATTCTAAAATGAAATAGGCTGTAGCATATATATTAGTGTGGCCGATACACTTTTTGCTTAGTGGTGGTTTTTTTTTTCTTTTTTTTTCTTTTTATTGAATGTTTTATTTTTCCTTTCAGGGTCATCAAAGAAAACCTTCGGAACCTCATATAGATATTGTAAGAAAAGGTAAGCATTACAAATGCCTGTAACATTTAAAAGAAGCCAAGATGCACCCTGAACTTGTCATTTGGTTTGAAGTTATTGAGTTGAAGGCTACTAGGAATCTGGTTGAAGGAGAAGCAGCAGACCTCTGAGCTCATCTGTGTTGCTATGCTTTCTCCTTCTCTTAGCACATGAGCTCTGCGATACAAGTGATTTGCTCATTGTGCTACTTCTCCCTTCTCCAGTCAGCTTTACTCTTTCAAAGTCAAATTCAGGTACTTTTTGCCAAAAAAGGCACTGTTATATTTTGTTTTCAACACCACTTTCAACTTTTGCTATTCAGTCAGGTGTTTATTGCAGAAAGGGACAGGTGATGTCCCTTCTGTAATACCTGTTCCTACCTGCCTGATAAGCTGCGCATGCGTAGCTTAGTGTTGGTTGCCAGGGAAACCTGGCAATCCCAGCTTCCCTTGTACGTACCAGCAATGAATGAACTCCTGCCCTCCTGCAAAGAAGTTACGTTGTCCTGGCACGGCCAAAATAACATGGTCTAAGATAGTCCTCAGGAATTAAATGGGAGGATGGCGGCACCCCGCAATGAAATGGGGATAAGTTAATAGTTGCAGTTTTAGTTAAATTTCAAGCTTGCTAAAAATGTTGATTACTTTATCAGTCAGTTCAACAGGACAGCCTCATCACTTCTTGCACTTTATAGCACTCTTCAGTCTAATTACTGTCTTTAATGCTGCAGCTTATCCACTTCTTGCCTTCTACCATTCTTAGGCTTATTCTTACCTGAACATAAAACCTTCATTATTTAAAATTTTGACTAACTTAGTGGTTTCTTTAAATATACAGGTATATGCTAAATTCTGATTCTTCTCTTTACTTTCTTCTTGTATAGTCGAACCAGTCACCTACTGGTTTTCTCACTCAATTGCGGATCAAATGGAGAATTGTGAGTTAATGAAGATGTATACGTTATGGCCTGTTTTTATGCGCGCTTCAAACAATATTACAACTTGTTTGCGTACTAGGTGAGTGACTACTCTCATTTTTATTTTATCTAAGTGAAATATTTGATGTCTCTGCAAAATATGTGCAAAAGCTCCCAATCTTCTGCTTACTACAGAACAGTCTATGGCCTTGATTTATTAAAGCTTTCCAAGGCTGGAGAAGATAAACTTTCATCAGTTAAGTCATTTGCTATTTGTTAGCAAATGTTTTCAAAGCTTGACCAGCTCCTTTCCAGGTTTGCTGAATCAACCTGCTTCACTGATGAAAAGTTTTCTCCCGCCTTAGGGAGCTTTAATAAATTGGTCCCTATGAGCCTTCATGATCGAACCAAACTAAATCTCAGTAAACCTGAAAGTAAGAGACCAAAAAGATTGCCATTACAAACCTATATCCCTTTACTAATCTGTCAAAAAATAGAAGGTTGCTTTAAAACCAGGAGACGGTTCATATATATTGCAAGAACTTATTCTTTCAATTGTAATACACCTAGATACATGATACACAACTAATGTAATGCATATTGATAGTACGATCATATTGATAAGTCAATAGTCATGTCATTAGCTGTCCTTTAAAGGGGCTTACAATCTAATGTCTTTACCATATTCATATGTCATTACCACAGTCTTAAGGTCAGTTTTTGTGGGAAGCCAAATAACCTAACTGCATGTTTTTGGAATGTGGGAACAAAACCACAGTGCCTGAAGGAAAAACCCACACAAACATGGGAAGACCATGCAAACTCATGCAGATAATGTTGTGACTCCAGAGTGCTAACCTCGGACCATGAAACCTTTTTTTTTGTTTTTTGTTTTTTTAATAAAAAAAAAAAAACTCATTTTATATATTATACTGTAAAATAAATGTTCATAAAAGACAATGTACTGCTTTTACACATAGAAATCCATTGTATTGCATTTAATACAGGTATTTTGTATTAAATGCATTACAAATGGATTTGAATTTCCCACCCCACTGGCAACATCCTCTCGCACAGACGTCATCGGGAACTCCCCGGTGATTCATCGAGTGCAGAGGAAGCCAGCCAAAGGAAGAAAGAAGATGGACATCGCAGAGAAGGACGAAGCAGGGCCCCGGCTGACCAGGTAAGTAGCAATTTACCATTACTTCCTATAGGTTTATCTACCCCGAGTGTGACTCGGGGTTACCACTTTTAGCATCTTTTTTTCTATCCCGAGTCACACTCGGGATTACCACCCAGGAGGTTAAATGAACTGTTGATCCCTGGAAGTAATTGCCCAGTACTCACCTGGCTCTGGGTATCCAAAGCTGATATTACTTTTGCAAACTCTTTTTTTGCCAGAGCGATTAGGTAAGTTGGAGGAATTATTGCAGGGACATCACCTTTTCCTTTCTGCAATAATGTCTTCCTGATTGTAGTATTTTAAAGTGGAACTTTAGTTCTGCCTATGTAGGATAATAAATCACAGCAAGGCACTTGATTTTAGGATAATAATCCATTTAGGTTAAAATGTGTTTTTTTGTGCTAAAATATGTATCGGAATTTTAGACACACAAATATTAATGTGTAATGTGAACATTAGAGGTGATGCATTAATTCTACCTAGTGGCACTTTGGAATTTAATATAAATGTGTTGTTTTTTTTTCAGAGATCCACATAGTTTAGAGATGTCAACTAAAGAGTTAAATGTTATTGAGTTAATAGAAGATCTTGCTGAACTTTTTAAGAAAGTAACGGTAAGTTAGCACTGGATCAGATACAGTAAGTCTGTTAATCTGTATCTTTTACTTGTTAGGTTGGCCGTTTTTTTTAATAAATGTATTTTAAAAATACAAATACATCTTAGTGGCTGACTATCATACCTATAATTATATAACCAAAAATTTTGTGGACAACCTTCCAAAAAAATACTGGTGTTTCCAGTGGGTGCTGCTCATATTAGACATTTTAGACAAAAGTGTGTTTCGAACCTTGTGATAACAGTTTGGGTAAAGTCCTTTTCTGTTCCAACATGATTGTGATCTTGTGCGCATAGCCAATTCCAAAAAGAGGTGTATTTATAAATTATTCCCCTGTCAATTCACCCATAGTTTTTGTTTATACATATGGCCTTGTGACCGTTGAGCACTTTGACAATTGGCCATTCGGTGGCAGAACAAGTCATTGATTTAGTAGGAACAGAAACTGTAGTGTAGAGAGTTTCTAACAACTTGTCAGAGAAATTCTGACAATTTGACAAGGAAATCATTTATAGAGCCCAAAGACTTGCTGTGATGAGTTGGGTGTGAACCAACTACTGGTCTGAATAAACTCCTGACCACAACCATGCTGAATCATTGAGATAAATTGGTAAGGCAGTTGTAAGCCAGGTCATCCCAGCATAGTCTTTTTACTTAATGCACTCAAATTACCCCAGATTCACATTCCAAAAGTTTGGGGGAAACCACTCTAGAAACAAAAGGGGGGGGGGGTGTCTAATAAGCAATTATCTAACCTATAACTCCTATCTGACTATGTTGTGACTTTGCAACAGATACTGGCCAAGGGCCCAGCACTGAGCAAAGCAGTATCAGCCTGACTAGGGCATCACTAAGAACCTATCCAGCTATCTTGCACTGCACACAAATTGAAAGAGCAGAATCAATAAAGTAGTCTATTTTTGTTACTTAAAGCATAGCTGTCCAATTACATTCTGTGAAGAGGTCAAAAATGTTCATTTTATTACCATTCTTTGAAAAACCATACCTTAATAAATCTATTGCTGTCACTGTGGACCCTGGCCCTGGAGGTCTGTAGTTGCAGAGCCCTGACCTATTAAATCTATTTTTTTTTTTTTTTTTTTTATTTTTTTTTATTCTATTTTTTTTTTAATTCTGTTTTTTTTTTTTTATGTTCAGATGAAACGCTGCTTGGTGGATGAGGCTTTTAAAATCGGATGGAAGATGGAAAGAGTAATATATTTTTCTCTTCTTTTTTTAATATAATGTTAATTTAAAGTGTTTCATGGCATGTAGATGAAACCCCCCTCCCCCTCATATTCTGTGTTCGTCAGTAAGTTTTATTTGCAGTATAGAAATTTTAGTTTGTGGTGGGGGTTACACTATGTAGGCTACGTGCACTTGTCTGATAATCGCCTTAGGGCTTTTATTGGACGAGAATCTGGCATAAGTGCAGCGCTCGTCTGACGTCGTTCATGGTCTGTCCTGGCAGATCCACGAACGAAGAATGGCCATAATACAAGTGAAGGGGGCAGAGTGCAGCAGGGTGCTGCTCCGTCATTCTCCCCCTCCCTTCTCCATAGAGCAGAATAGCGCTGTATGCACAACGCTTGTTCATTCTTTTGTCATTGAAAAGGATTGTGAACGATCCTTTCCAACGACAATTGTTGAACGTGTGTACGTAGCCTAATCATTTGGAAATGTGATGGTGGCCAAAGGATCCCAGAATTAATCACAAATATTGCACAGTGGGAATGGCTCTGTTTCAGCCAGATACCTAGAGGTTAATGTTTTGAAAAAGGAAAGGGTAATACCTTGGTTAGTTCACCACAGCGAATTGATTGATCAATCGGCATTGACTGCTGTGCATTTCTATAGAGGAGAGCACAGTGGGGTGCTGCTTGCTCGTCCTCTCTCCTCCACTCTTCTAAAAACAGAACTGAGCTGTGTGCATGGTGTTGGCTTTTTCATCTGTCCCTGAATGCCATGAAAGATCGTTTCCAGCAAAAGAGATTTGACGTGTGTACATAGCCAGGCTTGCATAGCATAAACAATTGCAATTTTTATTTAATTGTGATAAGTGAGGCAAAATCTGTAGTAGGGGAACAGACATTAATCTAAATGGGGTTTTACCCTGCAAAGGCTTTTTTTGTCTGTTGGAGAGTTCGCATTAATATCTGACTTGGTGATCAAGAAATGGGAGGGGCTTTGTGGGTTTTTAACACCCCCATCCAAAAAAAAAAAATAAAGAATATTACCTTTATATAAAAGGGTTGACTACTCTTTTATGTTAGGTAAAAATTTTAGTTTAACTAGTACACAGGCCAGTGGTCTGTACTGCTTGATTATTCAAGGGCCTCTTACATGGCTGTATTCAAATACCCAGTGCTGTCTTGTTTTACTGTAGCATGATTCTCTGTGCTTTGTGTACTCTGATTTCTGCATATCAGTCTAGGCCTTTGTGTTCAGATTTCAGTATCTGACTGGGCGTGTATCAAAAAGCTGTTAAACTGGATTTCTGAGTCATTCTTGGCAGGAAATTGAATGGCAGGTCTTAATGAATTGTTTAGAACAAAGCATATTGGGAGGGATGTCTTATTCTTGCAGAATATTATATAAAATACTCTATTCCAATGAAATAATATTATAACAAATGTCCTGGATCCATTTGGGCGACGATCGTTCACTATCTATTGTTTGTACGGTCCTTCAGTGATCGTGAATGATTCTGTGGTACACTTTACCTGGTACACATCACTTCCTGCATCATTCAAACGATCGTATCTAGTGTGTGTACTTTATTGGTGGATTACATTTGAACAATCGTATCGTTACAGAATGTACAGAATTGTGCACTATACAATTGTTCAAAATAATTGTTGATCTGTCGTTAGTCTTTCATTTTCTAATGGCAATTATTGCACATGTGTAGCTAGCCTTAAATAAAAGGGTTGTCTGCCCTTTTATGTAAAGCAACAATTTTGAATTTAAATCTGCTTTAAGGTACCAGTGATTTTTGTGGGCATCCAAAAGCCCTCGTACTGCTTCTGGCCAGTATCGTCTTTAAAGTGATAACAGCAGACAGAAATACCAATTATATGACACTCTGTAGTGTTTCCTTTTGCTTCTTTCTCTGGCATCGACAGAAACTCCAAAAATTGCAAATGTTGAGTGGACCCTGCTAGGAAATTCTCTTTCCTGAAGTAGTCTGTTCTGCTTTTGGGTTGCTCACAGACAAAATTGCAAGTAAAATAAAAAATGGGGAAAATATTACTTCATTAGAGCAATAAACATATTTTGTTGTGTGTTTTACCAGTGATTTTGAAATTGTTGAAAGTTTTTGTTTTTATTGGTGTAGCTTTCTGTAAAGCAAATGCATTTTCTGTGCCTGATATACATGAATTAACTCTGACAATTGTTCTTCATTTTGTTTTCTTTAGGCAAAATTTAAAAAAATTAATTGTTATATAGGAGAGGCTATGTTGTGGGTTGAGGCCACAGGAGATGAAAATTTGTATAAGAAGCTAAAATTACTGGAAAGTAGTCGTGGTCGCGCTCTACAGACATTCTTTACGGAGTGTAAGTAATTGTGAATTATTGAAAGGTGCAGTGTTCAGTGTGTGTGTGTGTGTGTGTGGATTATGCTTTGAGGTGTAGCACTGTTGGAGATATAAACACACGCTGGGAAGGTAGTTAGTAATAGTTAGTAATCTAAGGTCTTTGTTTTGTTCTATTACTCTTTTGACGGTATTTTGGTCTGCAATAATCTCTCCTACCCAGGGGTCCAGTGAGGCGGGCACGCCGTACCCTTACTTTTTTGGGACCCCTGTGTGGGCTTTCCCTGCGCACTCATCATAGATAGCCCCCTCTTATTTTTTTTTTTTTTTTTTTTTTTTTTAATGACTACACCCATGCTGCTACCTGGGAGATCGGAGGAGGCAGACGTGTCCCCAGGACCTGCGGGGACGAGCAGGACGCCGGGGACAACAAGGTAAGAGGACTTTTTTTTTCTGCTTTTAGGTACCCCGAGTCTGACTTGGGAATACCAATTTTTGCATGTAAAATCCACCCCAAATCAGACTCAGGATTACCACTAGGGGTGGTTAAAAGACATGCCTGTGTAACAATTTGTTTTACTTTAAAAATTGATTTAACAAATGTATCCTAAATATAATGATATGAGTTTTATTTTTCCTTCTCTTTTCCAATAGATGCCTTTTTTTTAATAAAGATGGCAGAAGACCACAGAAAGTTGACTGAAGAGATTAAAATGCAAGTGTGTGAACAATGTGAAGTGGTAAGACAACACTGAAGATGACCATTGCCTTTTTTATTTTTCCCTGACCCAAGCCTAATCTAACATTGTGAATAAATTTAAATTTAGCAGATTGGGTTATCATAAAAATGTATTCCTGCCCCCTACAAAAAAATTTGTTGTAAATTTCTGTAATACTTGCAAGTCTCATATGTTGACGCTTTGCTTTAAGTACAAAATATACCTGCTAAACTTACTACAAATCCATTGAGCTTGTAATGTCTTCATCACTCTTTCATTCCTTGTCCTTTTTCATTGTTTTCATTGGTATCTATATTTCTTTTTACTCCTCTTACGCTCTCACAGGATTCAGAGAAGCATAAGGTTCTTGGCAACGATGAATTTGCAAAAGAAAATTTTATTGCCGCAGAAGAGGAGTACACCAAAGCCATTTTTTACAGGTAACCTAACTAGATTAATTTGCTTTTTTATTTACTCAAGATAAGCCTTTTGGTATTTACCTACTATATAAAAAATATATTGCATGGTGAATCAGTCAGCTGATATAGTTTATTTTACTTTTCATATTCAACTCAAGCATGACCCCATCTCTTCATAAATCTACATTACTTATTTAGTTCTGTTTAAATTTGTTAAAAAAAGAACTCCGGCCTTACCTGTTTGTCTATCACAGCCTCTGGTGCCTGGTGAAAAATTGGTCCTAGGAACAGCAGTTGACAGTATACTGTAAGGCTGTGTACATATGTTCGATAATTGTCATTGAAAAAGATCTTTCACAATCCTTTCCAACGACAAAAGACTGAACAATCCATGAACGAGGGCTGTACCATTCTGCTCTATGGAGAGGGGAGAACGACAGAGCTGCGCTTTCTCCCCTTCACTTCCATCACGATTGTTTGTCGCTTGTGGATCCCCCAGGACGAATTCACAAACAACGAGCGCCGTACACGCACCAGATTCGCCTGCCCTCAGGCGATTATCGAACGAGAGTCATCTGACTTGTGTACATAGCCTAAGTCATGCGATCCTGTGTATACCTTACACAGAAGCAGCAAGAAATATGGAAGTGAAGTTCAGACTAGTGTCCTGTGCAATGTGATATGGTCATCAAGCACATGTAACCCAAAACAAACAGCAAAGGAGTAATTCTTAATCTGTGTATTAGGCAGCCCTAATAGGAATAAAATCTTTCTTTTACCCTTCTACTATCCCTTAACCATATTCAGTTCTAATTATCATCTTTGCATAGCTTATATTTGATATATTCTATTCTTTTTGAACCGTTAATATTTTAGCTTTTTATTCATTTTGTAACATTTAATTTTTAGTGTCATGTTCGCATCTTTTGCACTTATATACTGTTTGTATTTACGATTAAACCTAATCCCTTTTTGCATTTGCCTTGTAAAATTCTGGGTTTAGTTTAGTTTAAAGAATCCAAGCAGAACCCTGTATTGTTAGATTCTCATTTTTCCTCCTGGGAACTTTGTACCAGTAACTTGACACCAGGGAACTGGTTTCGTTTCACAGCCTTTTGGTCATACAGGAACACTTTGAATTTCTTTCTTCCTTTTTTTTTTTTTTTTTTTTACAGTCCTGAAAATCATCTCCTCTTCAGTAATCGAGCCCTTTGCTATATCCGGATGCAAAAATATGGGTAAATAATTTTTTCCAAGAATTTGCAAGCAATATAGTAGTGTTCATGAGTGCCTGATTATGTCTTTATTTATAGAGTACTAGTTTTTTTTCTCTTCTATAAGCAGTTTTTTTTTTAAAGTGGCTCATTTCAATTAAGCTGTTATGTGCACCTCCATCCCTGTCTATCCACGATGTTCAGACAGATCACTATCTGGCAGTCTCTGGTGATAAAATCCTGTAGCGGGGAAGTGCAAGTGAAGTTTTTTTTAAAGCACGATTTAGTGTCCGCACCAGAAGAGACAATACTAAATACCAACTAATAACTGCTTCTTCCTGCAAGGAAGGCTTCAGTCACCTGATTGATGAGTGTGGCTTTTTCTTGCTGTTTTTAACATATTACATTTATTTTAAATCTTCTTTAAAGCAATATTGTAAAGTATTTATTGAGAAGCTCAATGAGACATGGCAGCATAAAAAAGGTACAAAAAGTATATCTGATAAAAAATCATTGTAGTTAGTAATGTTCAATATTATATTAAGATTAAAATTATTGCAAGGCACTAAATAGCAGATTCATTGAGATGCTAGGAATTTTGCATTTTTATATTAGGGTGTGGTAATAGGTGAGTTGAGAAGAGAAAGTTGGCAGGCAATTAAAAAAAAGTGGGCAGGGGTAGGGAAAAGGAGCATCTCCAGTCCAATGAACCCTTAAATAAATGTAGGAGTTTTGAAGCCATGGTTAAAAAAATAAAGTACCATGTACACTATCTTAGGGCTGAAATTCAGAATTATAGGATAAAAATGTATTTCCATCCCGCACTTGTGAAATGCTGGCTAGGAATTTTGGTGAATATGGGCAATGGTTTCTTTCCTGTTAGTTTCATTAATGCACTGTAGGATGCTTTTTGTTTCTCTGTTGTATATATGTTAAAAATTAGTCATTCAGATATTCAAAGAAAATGAATTCCTTCAAAATTCTGGATAATAGTTCTTTGTGTTATCTTTATGTTACAGGAAGGCTTTGGCAGATGGGAAGAAGGCAATTATACTTAAAAACACCTGGCCTAAGGTAAATCTGCTGCCAAATTTTTGAGCTGGAGACTGGTTAAATATTTTTTTAAAACCGCAACACACTGTAGTTCAGAAACATGGCCAGCTTACCTCATTGTATGTGGTCTGAACATGGCCACACTTTTTTTTTTTTTTTTAATCTTCCTATGTCCTGCTTGTTTCATTCATTGGAATAAAAATAGTACATTTGTACAAAAAATTGTATTTCCAGATTTAAGGTTTAAAAAATCTAGGTTTAAAAAAGCACTTTGCCCCAGGTAAAAGCTGTGTCATACATATATTAATATTATTATTATTAATAATATTAATAATAAAAAAACAGGATTTATATAGCACCAAAATATTATGCAGGCCTGTAAAATAAATAAGGGTGGCAAATTACAGACAGTAACACAGAAGGAGGAGACGACCCTGCCCCGAAGAGCTAACAATCTAGGAGGTGGGAAAAGTCTCACACAACAGGAGGGGAGATATATAGTAGTGGTGGGAAGAAGTGGGAGTTTTAAAGACAGAAGAATACAGGCAGGCAAGTTTGATAAGATGGGTTTTCAGTGCTCTTTAAATGAGCAGAAAGAGAAAGCCCAATAGGACAAGGAAGACCATTCCAGAGGGTCGGGGCAGCTCTAGGAAAGTCTTGGAGCTGTGTGTGATATGATTATAAGTGAGGAAGCCATTAGTAGGTCATTGGAGGAGCGAAGAGAGCGCCTAGGGGAGTATTTTTCTATCAGGTCAGGAAGGTAAGTGGGACAAGAACTGTTGGAGGGATTTGAAGGCAAAGCACAGGACCTTGAGTTTGATTCTCAAGTGAAATGGCAGCCAATGTGGGGAACTACAAAGAGAGGCAGCAAAAGCGGTGGGAAGGATGGATGAGTCTGGCTGGAGCATTCTGCTGGAACTTTTCTTTACATAAAAAAACATGCATTTTATTGCAGCTTTTATTTTTGCACCAATGCTGCAGCATGTAGTTATAGATATGTCTGCACAGTTTTCTTGGTCCCCTGCAATGTCCCAAATTTATATGTTGCAGGCCTCTGTTGTTTGTCTATAGCTTGTTCGTCAGCATCTGGCCACACCTAATACTGCCCCTGCTTCCTTGAGTGACTTCCCTGCCTCCCACTGTGGGATAGTGTCGAACAGAATATATCTTTTAGAAGCCAACATAAATAATTTAGTGTTCTAATGGTTTATTGACCATAGCATTGTGTTCTCCCCTGAACTGCTGGAAAGTCAGAACATTTTTATCCGTGTGTTTATGGACAATTTTTTTTTCATCCAGGGTCATTACCGCTTTTGTGAAGCCCTGTTTTCTCTTGGAGAAATACAGCGGGCAATTGCAGCTAATGAAAAAGCTCAAGAATTGTGCAAAGACTCCCAAGAAGGCATCCGAGATTTGCTGGTACAGCACAGCAGGTTTAAAAAAGTGATGAAAGAGGCAGCAGGTAGAGAACATCTTAATAATGTAACTCTGGTTGTCTGCATGTTTGGGGGGACATAAAGACTGATTACTCTTTTTTATATTGTGCATGTTGTAGAATAGTCTTTCTATCCTAAGGCATCTGGCTTCATAACAGTCCAATATCAAAATCTCCCTGTCCATAATTCTGTATTCCGTTCCTTTATCCTCTTTTAGGCAATCACTGGCCAGTTGTTCTGTGCTGTAGCTTCGTCTGTTGCATTCTACATAATAAAAACAAAAATCCAGCAAGGAAGGTGAATACCTCTAATAATGACAGATATACTGACCTGGGAACTCGGGGTACCTATGGAAATTAGAAAATATTATCACAAGCTGGCAAGTGGAATATAGGTCTAGTTCTTATAAATGGTTTTGCAGAGGTCACCGCCTGCCAGCCACCATTCTACCCCTATCCCATGCTGCTTATTAGTGTCAGAGGGTGTTCTCTTTAATCCCCTGTCTGAAAAAAAAAAGCAATGCAGCAGGAGCATGCCTTTGCTGAAGCAATAAGCACACTGCTTTACAACCAGCCAGGTAAACTAGCCCTGCATTTATACTGCCAGTTTGAGGAAATGCCTTCAAAGGTGTATTTTGGCATTTTCGGCTGTCTTTCTTTTAGTTATTATTTCGGAATCCTGGTGTAGCCATTGAAAACCGTTTTCATTACCACACATGTATTATTAAGATTTTTTTTCCCTCCTTTTTAGGTGTTTCTAGAAAATCTAAAAAGAAATCAACCACTGACAAAAAGTATGTAATTATTGTTATGCTATTTGCACTATTTTGTTTCTATTTTTTTTTCTTTTTTAACCCCCCTAGCAGTATTCCCGAGTCAGACTCGGGGTAGCTTTTAACTTTAAAAAAAAAAAAAACCCCATTACCTTGTTCCGTCGCTGTCCCCCGGCGTCCTGCTGGTGCCCACAGGTTCTGGGGACACGTCTTTCCTCCTCAATCTCCAGCCGCGAAGTGCAGAGATGTTATATATATATATATATAGAGAGAGATATAGAGAGATATATATATATATACTTATATATAGATATATATAGTTATATTTATATATTATATATGCTACTGTACAGTTTTATTACATGTTTAAATATTTTTTTAACAGATTTTTGTGTTTTGTTATTTAAAGTTTATTATTAATTTTGTTAAATGTATTAAATATTGGTGAGTTATGCCTAAGAATTATAGCCTACAATGAAAAATACATTTCCATGCAAAAATTTGTACTGCTTTTTGCATGTAAATTTGGATGGAATTAGACAGCTAGGGAGGTTAAACAATATGTCACTCTCTTCCTGGTGCATTAAAAATGACTGCTTTGGCACCTAGTGATGCCAAATGGGGATGGAGAGCGATCTGTATCCTGTTGGCTTCTGGTAACTACTTGGAGCATACCTAGGCTGCTTCCTACTTGGCTTCTGGAGCAGAAACAGTGGGAATTCATGTTAGGTATTTCTAGTTATAAATGGCAGCTAAACGCTTTCACACATTTCATGTTTAGGCCAAAATGTATGTGTATGTACTTTTTTTTTTTTACTTTCTTACTGCCTACTGGCATCTTCAGGCTGACCTAATAGGATCCACTCTGACTGGTAGCAAACGAATGATGTTTTTGTATACATCTTTTACATGGGACATCAATATAGGAAAATTTCCATGCAGATTATGTCCAGGAAGGTGAACCTGTGGCTTTTCCTCTGCAAAGGCTATATATTCTACAAAACAAACAAAAAAAGAACTTAGGAATGATTAGTGGGAGCTAGTGGTACTGAGTTTATGAACACCTGCACTGAGATTCCTAGATTGCATTCTGTCCATTCTACAGCTACAGTATTGACATTTTTGAGTAATTCCAGAATGGCAATGGCAAGACTTCATCATGTATCTTTGACACATATATTTTAGCATTTATAGATTCATTTTAAATGTGGGTGTTGGCCCAAAAATAGTTTGGGACCTCCTTCTTTACTGGAACACAATATTCTTCTGATCTAATTACACCATTGTTTTTCTGTAGAACTGGCACACAATTTGAATCGGCTACAGATAAAGCAAGTAGAGGTATACAAACCACTACAATGGAGGAAACTTCAACAAAGGTACAAATATTCCATAGATGGCCTGCATACCCCTCTAAAAGAAAAAAAAATGAGCAGTACAGTAATAAAAAAAAAGAGAAAAAAATCGCATTTTGGTGATTGTATGCGAATATTACCTACAATGATGGTATTCACTGTATAAATTATTTTTACAAGCAGAGGGTCCAAGCAGAGGGTAAAAGTGACAATTTCAGGGATTGGGACAAACCATATTGTGCTGCTGGGGCTGCTTACAACAACCCTCTTTTATTTATATAGTTTATAACCCCCAACCAACCCTGGGAGTGGGGTAATATATATATATTTATATATATATATATATATATATATATATATTTATAGTTATATTATAACCCAGCCACCAGGGATAATGTAACTCCTCTACATGGTTTACAGAAGTCTGTTGTGAAGATAGAAGCTCCCTAGGATTCAGCGAAGACAGGTCTTGGACCTGTCATTGCTCCAGGATGACTGCACAGGGTAAGTATAATCCATAATTGACGAGTATGCTGTGCATACTTTCTGATTATGGCAAAAGCTCAACCACCCATCAACGTGTTTAGTTCTATTTTAAACAGCAGGTGCACTTTAAAGCTAAGTTACTTATCTTCTCTTAATCTAGCCTAAACCTCCCTTAGGCTCCCACCCTTCTAACAAAGCCCTACGGCTATGGCCTCTCACTACTTAAATACAGCGCTAAATGTGGCTGCAGACTCTCATGGTGCCCAATGAAGTCTAGCATTTTTATAATAATGCTAAACACCTCTGGTTTCCTAAAGCCGATTTATTTCTACACCTCAAGGTCATCAATCCCACACTTCAGCTGTAAATATTACAATGTAGAGGGGTGACGCTAGTTCCTATTTAACTCCAGCTAGATCTGTATTAACTGTTTTGAAGAAGTCCATCTTCCCTGTCCCATGGAGACTGGACATTTTACAGAAATTAGTAAACGATTTATAATCAAAGCTGCACATTAAAAATCCATTTCATATATAGATGAGCTGTAGCAGGAAAGCGGGAGGTACCAAACATTTAGGTAAAATGACTTATATAAACGTAGAAACTTTGGCTCTCACATTTCTTTATTAGAAACTGGTGTCCTCATAGTGTCATTCCTCTCTTTATTTCTTCCTCTCTCTCCTATTCCCTGTTGCTACTCCATATACTAATTTCTTTGCATTGTAATTTGTATGGCAATTCCATTTTCCATATTCCATATTTTCCATATTCCATTGTTGGGTGATTGTTTTTAATTTTTTTTTTGTATGATACCTGTTATGTTATCTTTTTTTCAGTCCTTCAATAAAGAAAAATGGAAAAAGTAAATGAAGCTGATAAGGACTGCGGTAGACACTAGGAACTGGTCTCATTTACTTTGTCTCTGTTGACATAGGTGCATTAGAGTGTTAACAAGTGAATTCTGCCTGGTGAAATGACAGGCAGGTACACAGCTTTGACCATTTGCACCATCCACCTGGTTTTCTTCAGGACAGTGAATGTTGTAGTTTGATCCTCCAAACATCCAGTGTTCCCTAGGCTCCTGCCCAGATTGTCCAATGGCTGTTTTAGCCCTGGGTGGTACATTTGGTGACCTAAAACAACGCGTACCTGTGCTTGCCCATAGCAGCATAAGGTATATGTTTTAGTTTATAGCATGCCCTATAGAGGTTCAAAACTACATGAATTTCTATGGGCTCTGGAAGGGAATGGTGTGGCGTGCCAACAAGTAGTGTTTATGCTGTAAAATAGACCCCTTGCTTTGCATACCCTAGGAAAATTAGAGTTTTATCCTAGGGTGGTTAGGTGTGCAGGATAGAACTGTCAACAAGCCAAAAGAACTGAACTGGGGTATAAACCTGGAGCTTAGTACATTTTTCATTAGTTTTGTATTCGTTCAGTTTGTTTTAGTCATGCAATTTTACTAATAGGTGACCTTAAAAACAACTGAACCCTTGACAGTCAGCAGCAAAGGCTGACTCTTGCAGATGTTCATTTCTATCTAAAATTGTTAAACTTTTGTAATGATACAGGCAGATATGAGGGAAACTTTATCACTTTTATGGTGTTTTAAAGACATGATACTTAATGTAGCACTGAAAGCATTAAAGTCTCTATGGCAATGTGTAAATAACTTTTTTGTACAAATTGGGGAGAGGCAGGCTTGAGTTTAAAAACATTTGCCAGGCGTATTATGGCTGCGGTTGGATTTGTCAATAAATTCCTGCAGGAAGGGTATTTACAATAGGAGAGGTTTTTGGGCCTGGGTTTTGGGCCTTCTGGTATTCCTAGTGGGTTCTGATACTTTCTAAAGTCTGTCTTATCACAGGTTTAGTCACCATAATACTTCTTCCAGCTCTCTTTTTGTTTGGAAAGTAGTTTTCACATACAATCGCTTATTTTTACTGCAACCCCTGCTGGCTTCTTTTCTTCCTGAATTCTGTAATGCCTTTAAAGAAATAAATGAATATAATAGCATTCAACTTTAGTAGTAGTTTGATTACAGTTAAGAATAAATACCTAGTTCCACAATGTTTCTCCTTCCTAAATAACTAAATTAGCAGAACAATCTTCATCATCCTAAACTTCTGGGTACTTCGATCTCTGTTCCCCTTCTGCATGCTTTGTTTTGATCCACTAGCCACTAGGTCACACATTGATGATGTAATAAGCCAGCAGATCAAACAAAAGCATTCAGGAGGGTACTAGGCATCTAACTCGCCCAGAATTGGAGGCTGAAGGTTCTTTAGCTATTGAAGAATGTTCTTTTATGAGGGTGAAGATTGATGGGATGGGTATTAATTATTTTTAAAAGTGGAACCTAAAATTTTGTAACAGAGTAACTTTAAAATAGGAGCCATGGGTGCATGTTTGGTTTCTGGCCATACTGATCTTGGCTTCACCAGTAAGTCACTAACCAACACCAAGTCCTCACATATTCACTTCACTATCTGAACACTGCATGACGTCCATTTACACATTTACCTGAGTCCTTTAAATGTTAACACAACTATGTGTTAGGTGTGGCTTCTACACCTAAGATACTTGGTCTAATTTATAAACATTTTTTTTTCATTTTATTAACATGCTTCCCCACACATTATGCCTACAAAATGTCTATTTTCACAATAATTACTCACTTTAAACTTGTCTTTACACTGTGTATTAGCAGTATAGTTTTAAAGTTCATGTTTGAACAAAAGTTAATCTTTTTCTTTTTTTTTTTTTAAAAGAGAAGCCCCATTACCCTGGATAGTGATGAGAACTCTGAAGTCGCCTCTGGTTAGTAGCAAACTGATATATCTTCTTCTATTTATTTGCAATGTTATTTCAGCCTGAAAACTTTTTTTTTTTTTACCGCAATTAGTGTTAAAGTAGCAGAAGTAATAGGGAGTTTTAGTGCCCTGAACATAAAGATTTTAAGGAGCATATTTAGCAATCATTTAACCAGCTGTGCTACTACCTGATTCGCTTCTTCTTGTCACAGAAAACTCTGCTTTTATTTGCATACAATGCAGTATGTATCCGTAGCCCGTCTTTTTTTTTTTTTTTTTTCCCCTCCACATGCTTTGGGTACATTATTTCAATCCTGGTGAAGATCTGCCAGGCAAAGAAGAGCTATGTAAATGTTTGCCTATCCAAAGGATCCACTGACTTTGAGATTTTGCTTAAGATGTTTAGCTGTAACATAAGAATGAATCTCTGTTCCAGTAAAGCCAATTAATAGTATTTATGGCTTTTATTGCAGTGCTGCAAGAGAAGAGGGGAAAATCTAAGGGAAAAAATAATGATTTGACTGAAAAACTAAAGTGAGTACAAATGTGTAAAAGATTATACAGAGCAGTTCGTAGGAATGTGTGATATTTGGGGAAATCTAAATTGGTGCTTCGGGCAAGACACAGCCAAATCATGTCTTTAATTAAACTCCAAATGGCTTTCTCCAGCATACAGGGACAGAAAACTTTGCATTTCTTTGGCAGAAATTATAAAATATAGGAATTTCAGGCAGAAAATGTAAAGTCCCTAACTGTCTGTTCTCCAAACTCTGTTGGCTGGTTGCCACACTTGAGTACTCACCCAGGTTATTCAGGTCACTCCTCAGTCTGTCACCCAGAGGCACACCTGGCCCCAGGTTCCAAATCCATCCCAATTTCTCAGAGATACATTCCTTTTTATTGGAATTAGCCAGGTACTGCACAACCATCTCAAAATCCTGGTCTGAAAGATGAAGAGAGTGTCTGCCCCACCCATTCCTTCCAAGGCACCCCAAGCCTGGATCCCAAATAAAGTGCCACAGACTTGCAGCACCACAATTACTAATACCCATACCCAGGCCCTTTAATTCCTCTCCCAGGTAAAATAGAGGAGGTTGCTGCCAAATACACTCTCTACATACATACCTCACAACGTAAATAAATAAATGTTCCTACTATTTATTCATTTTTTAACAAGTGATATTTTTTGTGCAATTAAAACAAACCTATACAATTTTTGCAAGCTACAGGTTCACATTAAATTGATATTGTCCAGTGATGAACCCAGAAATTTTTTTAAGCCGGGTGGGGAGAAATTGTAGGTGGGTGGCAGCCCCTGTATTGTGACCCAACTCTTTGGTACCCACCCAAAAACAGCCGTGTGATTACTGAAAAGTGCCGGGTGGTACGCCCAGCTAAAAGGGGCCGGGGAGAACACTGATGCCACTTTCACATCCCCCCTTTCATGTTGACAGTTTGGGTCTGGAGACTGACTGCCCAGTCTTTTATTATTATTATTCTTTGCACTCATTATATGAGGGAGATGCTTTCTTGTACTAAGACAGTAATTCCACACTGACTGCACTGTACTATTTTCCCTGCATTGTTGTAACCCATTTGTTGCTTTTTTATATCCTAAGGGCTACAAATACAAAACATGACTCCAAAGAATCCCAGAAGATTATATCTGCTGCTCACACAAAAGTAGGTTGTCAAGAGTTATTGCAACAAAGTTCTTGAAGGTCATTTTACTTGAAAATATTTGACCTTTTTCTGTAAAGTTTTTTTTTGTCAGGTGTTCACTAGCTATGGTTATCCGTTAGGTTCAAGGTTGTGGGATATTGTGTAGGCTATTGTTTACTTTCGTGTGTGTGTTTCTTTCATAGTTGGATCTGGCTTCAGTAACTGATATGGTGAAGTCCCTTATGCACAATGCATATGTTGCTCTATCTGACCAGCGATGTCACAGTGCAGAAGGAATGCTCTCCCAAGTGCTAGAAATACTGAGTGAGCATGATATCCAGGTAAAATGTCATTAATTTTATTTTCCAGTTTTTAATTTCTACTCCATTGCATCTATTGCCCATGGGAACATAAAAGCTAAATTACAGGCAAACATTTAAATCCATGCTTAAAACCTGGGTTGTGGGTGGCACAGTTTTACCTGCCAAATCATTTGCTTACTTTTCTGTTCTGATTACAAAGAAGGCTTGGTCAGCCTAAAACAACTACAAAGGTAGCAAAAATTACAAAGGTAATCTTTTAAAATGTTTACCGATATCTGGCATTAATTAAATGGTTTCAAACACTATTGACACCAAAATGTTGTTCTGAGTTCCTTATCTTTTTGACTTAATTCAAGGTATGTATGATGTGAATATTTTTTTTCTTTTACAGAGCCTCCGTCTTACAAAGATAGATCATGTTGTTCTCCTGTATGGACATGCAAATGCTTTACTTGGCATTAGGAAGTGTGTGGTAAGTGATGTAAATAAGTCTGGCGGCTGTAATGAAAAATTACTTAAAAGAGCTAAAACAAATATTTCTGTCTTTCTATCACATAGGGGCGAAAGTATGTAGACAAAAATAGAGTTTAGGTGTCTCCAATAAAGGGTTCTGGAATTACACCAAAGACATTATAGTTTTTTTTTAGAATTGTGCTCGAACATCATGTAAAGATCCCTGATCTCAACCATACTGAATTACTTTGGGGTGAATTGTAACACTATTTGAAGGGCAGATCTTCTCATTCAACACTCCAGAATCCTATGGAAACCCTTCTCAGAAGAATTGATGCTGTTGGGGACAAACATAGCGAGTTCAACTCCATAACATTAGTCATGGTTTTGGAATGGGAAGCACATATAGGTGTGACAGTCAGATTTTCACAAATCTGCTCTAGAGAGAGAGAGAGATTAGGATATACATGTATTCAGTATATTTTAGAAATGCACATAATAAATACCTAGACCATCATGAGAGAAAGAAATTCCACCCTTCCTCAGATCTAAGGTATTGCGTTATAAAAAGTAAAAATCTTAGCAAGTTTTAAAACCAGGTAAATGCAGCCTCAGATGAACAACAAAAGTACATCTTACACATCTTACTACTCTCCATTATACATGTCTGGTTTTCTGCTGTTGCCACCATTATTCTTGTGACAATGCTTTGTTCATTAACTATTGGAGTCCTTAAAGTACCTCTAGGTATGAGGGGAATAGACAATATGTTCCCTTTTCTGAACTTCAGTGGTGCAATGGTTATTATTATTAAACAGTATAGAGCGTAAACATATTAGGCAGCGCTGTACATTAAATAGGGGTTGCAAATGACAGGCAGATACAGACAGTGACACAGGAGGAGAGGAGGACCTTGCCCGGAAGAGCTTACAATCTAAGATAATGGTTTCATCTTCCTCCTGCAGACAAGATCCATTGCCAAGTGGCCCAGATCTTCTGAGATACTGCAGCACAGTGCTCCTTGTGAGATTAGGGTTACTCAGCATTTCCCAAGTTTTTGTCAGAACAAGGAAAAAAGTCTGCAGCTGCCAGAGAAAACTTGGTAAAGATAAGTCTAATTTCCAGGAAGAGGAACGGGGTACCTTAAATAAGCTTATTTATTTCGCTCTCTAAGGTCCACCAATTCTCTTTCTGATCGTTATACTGGAACAGTTCCTTCTCTCATCTCTAATAAAATTATTATGTAATACTCCATAGACTGGGAATTTTGCAAGTTTCTTTTGTACACTAACCCTGAATTTCTGCATTCTTTTTATTAGGAATTGGCAAGGGCTGAAAGCCGTTTAAAGGAAATTATCCAACAACACTCCAAAGAAAGGTTTAATTGTTTGGCCTTCTATGGCATCGGCAATGTTTATCTTAAACAAAACCGGTAAGAAACTAAAATGTTTAGCAGATTTTGTTGAAGACTGGTATTTATACGTGGTGCTGTCCATAACCTCCCTAGCGGTTTAATTCCGTCCAAATTTCCATGCAAAAAATGTATTTTTCTTTGTAGGCTATAGTTCTTAGGCATAACTCACCGATATTTAATACATTAAATACATTTATAATACATTTTAAATAACAAAACACAAAATTCTGTTTAAAAAAAATGAAAAAAAAATTAAACATGTATTGTAAGTGTAAAGTAGCATGTATTTTATAATATATATATATATATATATATATATATATATATATATATATATATTACTACTTTGTATTGGACGCAAAACAGCTATTTTGCATTGAATCCAATACAAAATTGTTTGAATTTCCTGTTAAAAGCTGTGTGACTTAGGAATACCGATTTTTGCCTGGAAAATCCCCTCGATTTACACTCAGGAATATGTGGGTAATGATGGCCATCTTTATGTTTAAGTTGGACTCTTTGGGGTCTATTTTTAAATTATTTTCCTGTCGGTTTGCTCTAGATTCGGTCATAATTTTCTCTTACAGAAGTAGAATTTTCAATTTTGCCAGCTGTGCACTTTTGAGATTGGCCACTAGATGACAGAACAAGCCATTAGTTTTAATAGGAGCTAAAAGTTTTCTGGGCTAAGAGTGTCTTTTTCCCTAAAATTCTCTTCTTGTTAACGGTGACCAAAAGGAGAAAACAAAAAGTTACCACAGCATATACAGTTTTGTTAAAGGAACCTTTTTACACACATGCATGCTGAGGCTGGGCAGTAATGTTCAATAGTCAACCCATTCACCTGAATGGGCTGTCTGAGCACCAAAGCATATAAAAAAAAATATGTATATGTATGTCAACCCAAGTGAAATGGGGTGACATTTTTAACCAAGGTGTTAAGTGTACCTAAGAAAGTTTTTTCAGCTTTAATTTTTGTGCTGTAAAATATAATCGTGGAACAAACATTTCTTGTTGGAGTTCATTGAGGGGCACAAATCCCACCCTGAGCATTTCCCAGTTCCGGTTCTTCTTGTGATTTTCTCATAACATTTTGTGGCTTTTCAACAATTTATTTACATTTCACTATGTGGTTGTGTTCTAACTAAAAGAAAATTTATTCAAAAACTGTTCATTTTTATTTTTTTTCTTATTAAATGATTTGTTTCCTTTAGGTTTTCGGATGCCTTAAATCAGTATGTAAAGTCTAAGACCATGCTGAAGCACAAGATGGTTCCAGGAGTGCTAACTTGGCCAACAACATCATTTGTCATTGAAGAGACTAGGCCAGAAAAGTTGGAGGTTAATGATGGATTACAAGCCTGTGCAATTTACTAAATGTTTACCTTTTAATCATTTTAACCTATTATTACTTAAAACACCCTGTCTTCATTCTGTGCAACAAATCAGTGATTTTGTAGATTTGTGACCTTAAAACAAAAAAAAAAAAACCATAATATCCTTTTAATAAGGTAATGCCCAACCAAACATTTTTTCTGTGTTGTGTAGAGCAGGGAAGGATTAAAACTTCTTTAGAGTTACCAAAACAATGTAATACGATGAGCTATGTAAACTATCCAGTCTGCTTCCAATCACGCAGGCCCATATATTTTTAAAGTTGTTGGTGGATCCTCATTATTATTATTAATAATAAACAGTATTAATATAGCGCCAACATACTACGCAGTGCTGTGCAATAAATAGGGTCTGCAAATGACAAACAGACAGTGACACAGGAGTAAGAGAGGACCCTGCTCCGAGGAGCTTATAATCTATGAGGAGGGAGATCCAAAGAAGAGGGTACTGACAGATTGTTGCTTGTGTGGTGGGATTAATGCTTAGCTGTTCCTTATTCTAACCCAATATCCAAGCTTAACTTAATACCATAATCCCGAAATAATCTTTTAAGCGACTTAGGCTAGGTACACAGTGCAATAATTATCGCTTGAAAACGACTGATCAATGAATTTTCCCAATTATTTTGAACGATCGTCTTGTGCAGAATTCTGTACATGCTGTAACGATACGATCGTTCAAATATAATCCACCATAAAATGCCCAATCGGATCCTCCGGGACAGTCGTTTGTTTCCAGCGAGATTTCTCGTTCGTCGGCGTTGTTGACCATTCGTTGTGTATTTTTTTTGCTAACAATTATCGAACGATCTGTTGTGGATCGTTCGTTTCCAACGACAATTATTGCATGTGTGTACCCAGCTTTAGTGTCTTATTGGAGCCAAAGTTTTCCTATATACATTGAATTCGCTGAGATCACAGTATACTTTTAATCATCAACTCTAATTTGTAGCAAAGCAACCTAGATTTGTTTTTTACAACATTAATGTACATTTATTTTGAAGAGGTTTGCACAGGTGAATGCATCAGTTCATGAGCTTGACCTATATGACAGACTCCTTTCTGCAGATATGCTTTTACTGATGTACTAAAAATTTAACTCCTCACCTCCAAAAGCTGTTGTCAAATCTGGGGATTTAGATTTGTAACTGTTCTTATTTTTCGTTCAGATTCTCTTGGACAACTGCATAGAAGAATGCAAGTTTCCACCTAAACCCGATGCAGTCTGCCGCTTCGAGCAATGTCTGAGTTCACCTAAGATCCAGATCTATTTTACAGACCCTGATTTTAAGGTAAATATAGCTAATGTGTCCAATAATACAACAGCGACTCTGAAATATCAGGTACCATAGACAGATTGTTTACCTTAAAGCTTTAAAACTAAACATAGGAAATTGTGACCAGACAGGTACTTTATTGCAAAAGGGACAAGCAATATTCTTTCTGCTAAAAAATAACTTTACCTGCCTGATTTTTATTTGCAGTTTTTTAATTGCAGTCACCTGTCCTTGCTCCAGTGCATTGGGTGTTCAGCCATCTTCATTGGCTGGGCCGGGATGATGTACAATGGGATACATGCCCATGGGAGTTCATTCAGTCCCGTTACCCACAGGGAAAGCAGGGATGTGCTGGGTAACCCAGCATCCTACACCGAGCTGCGCATGCACAGCTCAACATTTCTTTTACAGATGAAAACAGTGATCAGGCAGGTAAGTATGCAATCACCTGTCCCTTTCTGCAATAAAGTATTGTTCCCTGCTTTTTAAATGAGACTTTATTTCTGCTCTAAAATAATGTATATTACCAACATTTTTATTTGTTCCCTTTATAGAAGATTATTTTAGATTGAAAGGTGTATGGTCACCATATAGCTGAACTCCAGGCAAAACAAATATGGTCTAAATAAAAAACTGAGGCTTGTTTTATTCTTTCCTGTTTTATTATAAACTAATCTGTGCTGTAATCCAGCAATAAACTACTGCTATTTTACCTCTTTGTAGGAGTTTCCTGCCTTAAAGGCTGGTCACTGCTGCTCTCACAACTTGTACCGGGTAACTGGTCATGTAACCATCCCCCTGTAGTTTTCAGCATGCAGCTTGTACCAGGTTGAGCTGCTAGTTGTCTCCCTTTGCTCTCTCTCCACACTTAATATTTTTTTCAAAGCAAGGTAAATATTCTGTGTTTGGAAAAGCATACAGTTCACATAGTTGATTTATATCCTCTGTCTTCATTGTCTATTTTAATTAAATTAACATTTCTGTGCTTAAAATTCTACTTTAGGTTTTTGTGTGGGGTTTATCCATGTACATGTATCCATCAGTTATTTAGTAAAGTTTTCTCTCTCTCAATATACAGGGCTTTATTCGAATGGCGTGTTGTCAGTTCTGTATAGTTGAATTTCATGTTTGTTGTTGGAAGAAACTGAAGGCCTCTACATATTCTGATAAGAATGACAAGGTAGGTTTGAGCCTGTCTTCCCAGGAATTATTTATTGTATAAACTGAAGCGTTAATTGAGATCCGATCAGGAGTGCATGAAAGTTAAAAAAAATAAAAATGTATGTATGTTTTTTCCAATGATGGCAAGCTTATTAGGGCCTTTGTTAACAGGCTTGCATCAATTACATCAGTTTGAGACACTACTGAGAATTCATTACTGGGTGCAACTGTCCACCTCCTAGCTTATATTTGGCCTGCTTCTAAAAATTTGCATTCCTATAGACTTGGTTGACCCATTTGAAGCAATTTAAAGCCTGTCAACACAAGCCCTTAATGTGAAATTCATGTTTAAATTGTATCAAGTGAAAACATTCCTTTAAATGGTGAAATAATATAGTTTTATGGGTCTGGTTTTCTTTTTACAGGATTTCCTAAGATACTCATGTCTGACCCCTGACTGCAAAGGAGTAATTTCTCATATTGTAATATATGATTCCACAGGAGAAATAAGATGTGAGGTATGTATATTGTGAGTTGTTGGATTTGGTTTGTTTTACATTTTCACATTTATTTGTCAATATTTGTCAATCAACATTTATTTTCAGGAACTGAAACCTATAGCACAACCCAGGTTCAGTGTCCTGAATTTCTAATTTCTTCTTTGTAGGCTTCTGCCTAAAGGTTTTTTTGAACCAACAGATCTCAGTAAATAAACTAAATTTGTTGGCTACAGTTATTCATAATTGTCTTTTATGCTGCTTTTTTAGAACAGGTATTTACTTTTTTTGCTATCAGTCTATATAGCAATGGTGTGAATCCTATCCAAACCATAAATCTGCATAAATTACCCCCATCCTAATGCTAGCTATTAAAGAGGAGAACAAGTGAAGTTGGGAAAATTCCAGAGATCCCACTGCATACATTAAAGCAGTGGTCCCCAACCTTTTGCAGGTCGCAGACCACTAAATGCACGGACTCCAGACACAGGGGAGCCGTGTGTCACTTAAAGGAGCTTCCCCCAGAGTGACGTCTTGATGCCAGAACCTGCCCACTCTCCCATCGCAGGTCTGAGCCTGGGATGGAAGAATGGGCTGTTTGTGTGCAGAGACACAACCCGCCTCTTTCCAAAAGACATGGCCCGCCTTTGACTCCCACTGGTGGGTGCACCAAACTTATGATCCAAACTGTATTTAACTTGGAAAGACTAGAGAGGGGAGGTGTTGTAACCAAGGATAATCTCAACAATTATGTCTGTTTTCCTTCTGACTGTTTCTGCAAACACCAGTGATGAAAATTCAGAATTTTTTAAGCACACCCTATTCAAAGCAAAGTATGTTCAATGCTATTGCACATGCAAATGCATTTTTAAGTTTCATGCTTACATTTTGTCTAAATCATTCTTTCTAGTTCGAAGAAAAAATGTTTAAGAAGAAAGATCTACAGAAACCTATAGTAAAACACAAAGGCTGCAGGTAAAGTCACATCTGATGTACCTTGTTTATAACCATGTATTGCAAACACAGTGTTCAACCAAGATACTTTTTTAAGCTACGTGGGAAAAAATTGTAGGTGGGTGGCAGCCCTGTATTCTGACCCAACTCTTCAGTAACAACCCAAAAACAGCTGGGTGGTCACCAAAAAGTGCTGGGTGGTGAGCCTGGCTAAAAGGGGCTAGGGAGAACACTGCAAACAGTGTTATAAGCATTGCAGCATGGCAGATATATTGAACATTTAAAGTGTGATTGTCTGTTCAATCACCTTTGTTCTCTAGGTCAGATCATTAATGTGTTTCCAATTAAGAGAAATTGCCTATATTGAGGTAAATTTTTGACATTCTTCAAGTGGCCAATCCCAATTCTGTTTGAGAAGCTTTATAGAAATAATGTTGATTACATCATTAGACATATACCCCACAGAAGGAACTTCAGGTCTGTGTGTAGATCATTTCTGGCACAGTTATCAAAGTACTTTTAGGGAAACATGGGAAACACTTTATGGCCTAAGCTTAGTGGATACTGGTCATTGTAAGCTTTCGGGACAGCTTATTTAATTCCATAGGCATCATTACAGAATTTGTTGTCTTTTACCTCATAGCTTTCCAACATATATTAAAATGTGTCTGTGGAACTAAAAACGCATGTTGGTCAAGATGACCTAGCTTGAAATTGATTTACCAATTCATCCTGTGTTCATTATAGTTGGGGGTCAGGGTTATTTGGAGACCACTTGGGTTTTTTAACACCAAGCTTATTAAACTGTGCCCTAATGATGACAACATAGTTTTGGCTGCAGTATAGGTGTGATGGTTAAGTGTCCAAATACTATTGGCTTTAAATTGTAACCTTTACTGTTGATTTATTATATTTTTAAATATTAATTGTTAGTTATTGCTCACATTATCAAAACTATGAATAGTTGAAATAGATATTGTTCAGTAAATTGGGCTTGTTGCTTAAAAACTAAGCCAAAACATAGCTAAGTGTAAATTGTTTTTGATTGGCTGCTTTGGGTAATACAGTTAGTATTCTTCTTTTTGCTCTTTTTTTTTTTTTTTTTTTTTGCTGATATGGAAGAGTTTTTTTTTGCCCTAAACATCTGATTATCTTTCAGTTATGGCTTTCTTCTGCCTTTTGCTAAATGCATGCATAATGCACCCAGATCTCTCTTATTCATTCTTTTATTTTCTCATTTCAAGAACCAGGAAACAGAAAGCTAAACATGAAAATAAAGCAGAGAGGAAGAAGTCATTAGGGGAAGAACACGTCGATCAGCCACATGGCAGTATTAAATTAAAACAAGAGAAAATTCTTCCTGATCCAGTTGGTAAGTTTTAGTGACTTCAAAGATAATGTTATAGAAGCTGTGGGTATTATTTTCTTTTAGGTACATTTCTTTCTCAGAGTATGTGATTTTAGAAGGGATAGAGGGGAGCATGGACAGTGTAAGAGGACCTTTCATTTTAATGGATGGTTAGCTTTAAACATATACAACTTCTTTTGGGGGGGTTTTAGTGTTACCCTTCATCAGGGCTTACATATATAATGCAGGAGAGAATATGGACAGGAATTGGATGTACATAGTTACACATACCAGATGATTCTCACCTGACACAAACAGTCAGGATCAGGTCGCTCAACGTCATTTATAGATCCGTACTGATGGATCCATGAACGACCACAGTACAAGTTGAGGGAGAAGAGCACAGCAGCTGCTTGCTAGTTCTCTTTCCTCCCCTCTCTACAGAACAGCACTACGTGTACAGTTCTCATTGGTTCATCTGTCATTCTTTTTTTTGCTGGAAATGATCATAGAAGATTGTTTCCAGCGACAATAATTGAACCTGCATATGCTGCCTTAGATTTCAATTGCAGATTAAAAACCTGCTTGGATGATTACTTACCTAGCTGACTTACAGGGTCCCTATGGCACAAGTGTGTCCTGTTGTGGTGTAGGGGCCTGGGTTATGTAACCACTGAACATAAAGGAGGAGGAGGCACCTGGCACAACTGTAAAGTTTGCTGAATGCTGAATATTCATAAGTTGCTCAAAACAAGTGAGTGGTATTTTAAAGCCCATTTCCATCAAAAAGAAAAGTTTTAACTCTTCACCAACCTATTCAATTTTTAAACCTTTGTACTGTATTTGATTTTGAATGACACAGCTGAGCTCATTTCACTTTATTTTCATAATACTAACTTTTTGTTTTTCTTTTCCCAGTGAGTAATGGCTACCATATACCGTGGGATCCCTTGTTGTCACAAATAAATCTGAGACAGCAACAGATAATTAAAGGATGCCCTATGTCCTTCCCTATATTTTGGGAATCTATAGCTGCATGGGGAGTTATAAGTGTACAAGAACTAAATGAATTTGACAAGAATACAAGCCCGAAGCCTCGCTCCAATAGCAAAATGAAAACTCTTCTCAATCATATCTACAAGCGCAATGACAGGGTCAAAACCAGAGTGCTTCTCTATCTTCTTAAAGTTCACCATGAGCATATATCTAGTGATTTACACACATGGATCTTTATGATGGATGAAAAAGGTAAGTGAATATCTAAAAAATGATTTTTTTTTACCCTAGTATGTGCACTTTTTATTGTCTTAGTTGTGCTTTTTAAAGTGAAACTTTAAAAAAAAAACATGCACAGTTCTTTTTTTGCAGTCCTTATTCCTTTTTGCATGTACCATGCACTGTACATTATGTCTTAACATAATTAAACATAGCCAAGCAGATTCCCTGTAGGACCCAGGAGCGCTGTGGGTAATTACATCAAAAGAGCGGCAGCCGACATTCCATGCATTAGCCCATCTACCTATAGACTGCTCTTGTTTTTTTGGGGAAAAAAAAAAAATAAGTAAATACCAAATATACTGGCCGTTAAAATTGATTTTTCAGGGAGAACATTAAAAAGTCTAGTTTTCTGACTGCAGTTTGCTGCCCCTGGTCAGGCAAGATGTAATTGGCTTGCATTTAATAATTCCTCTTTTTAGGAAAAGAGGAAAATGCCAGACCAATGAGGAAAATTCCAGACCAATGTTAGCAGTCAAGATATAATACATTTTAGAAACCATTCAAGCAATCCTTTTTACTAATACAGGTCTGCTGATATTCTCTGGGCATACTTGCACATTATAGCAAAACTTAACCAATGCAGGTTTAATTCTACTTTATAAAATCCTTGTGCATTTTTCATACGTAACCATGCTTTTAATTTTATTTAAGGTCTGCAAGCTGCAGAGGGGTTCCGTGTTCGCAATGAAGAACATTTGAAAAGTATTAAACCTCAGGATGTTATAGGCTTATGGAATAAATCCTATGGGAAGAACATAAACCATGAAATACCAGACTCCGTTTCCAACAGCCTGTATGACACCCTGTCTAATATGAATCTAAAGGATTTCCGTTGCTTTGTGTGGTTCCTTGAGGAGAACCGAAACATTGAATCTGTGTCTCTTTTAGGAAAAGAATTAGATAAATATTTTCAAGAGATGGGTGAGCAATTGAATATCCTTGAGTAGAGGAGTAATTATGCATTGGGATGTTTAACCTGTTCTATTTAAATAAGACAAATACATTATCTTTTTTGGACTGAGCAGTGCTCAATTATTTATTGTCTTGATCTGAATAGTCTCTGTACAGGTTTTCTCCTGGTTTCTGCAGGGTTAAACATCTCCCTATGTGGGCTGCACTTTCTGCAAATTTTAGCTTGGTGTTTAGCTTAGCTTTAGCTTGAGATACACCTTTTTTAAAACTACAATTTTTTTTAGTGTATGAAAGGTCAAGGGAAATAATTTTGGGAGTTAGTGCAAGATGCCCCCTCTACTTTTCTGCAATGTTTTCTGTGTAAAAAAAAAATGTTGTGCAGTTTGACAAGCAAATGCAGTTACAAATCATAACATTCAGGTGACAGGACTAAAGCTTCAGACTAGTAGTGAGTTTGTTTTGCAGTTACTGCTTATTCATGCCAATGAACTGCTGCTTTGCAGGAGTCAATACAAGTAGCTTCTACCTGTGGCAGCCCCGGAGAGAATGATTGTGGTTCTTTAACAACCAGCACTGCATTGCTATTTACTTTGTCAGGAGCTGCAGAAGATTGCCCAATTCAACTGGGCTTTAGTAAACTTGCGTCTTGTTATATTTAAATATGGATTTTTACTGGCAGCAATATAACGTGACACTTTTGTTTACTGCAGATGTACCATGTGGTAAGGTTCCAACATACTCCATCGAAGAGCTCAGTGTAAGTTAATATAAATGTTGAGATATTGAAGTCAATTTGCTAAATACAGTATAATAATTTCCACTGGTCTTAGCTCAGTGTACTCACAGATCATTGTAGTTTGTCTAATCATCTCTGCAGTGACATTGAAAAAACTTCACATCTGTTTTATTCAGTTTTTGAGTTGAACTCCAAGCACACAATTTAGGTATTAGATACATATAAGGGAACTGTTTACACAGCACAATATTGTCTGGTAGGTCAGTGGACCTGATTTATTTTAACTGAAGGTAATAAACTCAATACCTAATACCAAAATGTAATACATTTATTTTACTTATTCTTAGATGTGGTGTATGAATTTGTTTTAATATTTGAGGTTGGGAAAATACTCAGCAAGTACTTTACACTACAGCACTCCATGTGTTTCTTCATCTCCCAGTTTGGGATTTAATGTATAAACATTGCAACAAGCTAATGCCAGTATTTGCTTATATTGAAACAATGTAAAAAAAGGAATGATTACATTTTTGCTTGCCTCTGCTTTAATTGAGTTGTACAGTGAAATCATTATATAGTAGATTACAGCGCATTAAAACTATTCCTGAGAAGTGGGTGTTTTACTCGCTGCCGTCTACTACAATCTAGTGTTTAAACTGCAGGCACTGTTGTTCACATTTTGCAGTCAATGGCCCTGATTTAATAAAACTCTCCAAGGCTGGAGAGGGTACAGTTTCATCAGTGAAGCTGGGTGATCCAGCAAACCTAGAATGGATCTGGTCCAAGATTGCTAACAAATAGCTTATTAGGACTTTTAGGAAATCTGTTCCAGGTTTGTTGGAATATGCAGCTTCACTTAAAGTGTATCTTCTCCAGCCTTGGAGAGCTTTAATAAATCAGGTCCAATAATGTAAGGTAAGTGATGCAAGGGGGTGAATGCAGGGAGACATGAGAAGTAAAGCAAGTATGAGGGAAGCAAGTAAAGCAAAATATACTGAAAGTCCCTATTTACCTGCTGTCCATACATACAAGTAGCTTTGTTTACTTAGACAAGATTTAGGAATGTATGGTGGGTACGAATGCCACATGATATTAGTTATTCTAAATTCTAATCATTTCTCAGTCACAAACTTCAAATTTCTTCAAATGATTGGCCAAGCATTGCTTCACTGGTGTTACTGACAACCTCATGTAGTTGAGTTTAATATTTTTTCTTTCCTTTTTTTGCATACAGAATAAAGGTCTAAAGCGTAAACCTAAACATCGGAAAAAGAAACAGAATCTGCCAAAGGTAAGTGCCTGTGCAGACTGTTCTGATATGGGAGTATTAATGGGAACCTGTGATAAAAGAATTATGCAAGGTACAACTCCTGAACTCCTGTTGCTTAAATACGACAACTCTCATACTGGTGCTTTGGCTTTTTAGTACTTTGAGTTCCTGACCAGGATCAAGTAAAGAGGGAAATTCTGATGTTTTCTGACTTTTAATGCTTCTTCCTACTCTGTGTATTTTTAAAGCCAGGCAACCAGATGTTTCAGGGAGCCCCACTATTTCTCCCTTGGCAGGTGTACATTAACCCAGTCCTAGGCTATTTTTGAATAAGAGAATGAAACAGGATTGATTTGTTGGTCCACTTCCAATGGTACATAGGAACCTTTCTTTCCACTCTGTCCTGCTGCAAGGAGCAGGAAGCCATGTTTACACAGGACTGAGGGCCATCCACATGTCCGCCTTGTGTCAGTGTTGTGCCAGTTAGCAATAACTGGCATTGTCACATCATAGGAAGGCGTGCAAATCAAATGCTCTTAATGCTTTGAACCTTGAATGTTTACTCTCTGCAATGTAGTAATTCTGTGGGGAAGTGAAAGGAATGTGAGTTTGTGCTTCTGGGTAGGAGTTCCTTGCGTAGACAGAGAACAGAATTACTTTAAAGATATGTTTATGGCCTTTTTTTTTTTTTACTAATGTTGGCAAACAATTTATCTTTTTGACTTGCAGCCTATATACAAATTATCTGGTGCTGTCAGTACAAGATCCCAGGAGGATGATATTTTTACAGAAGAAAATACTTTGTAAGTTTGATTTTTATGATATCTGTCACAGCAGGAAGCAAGAGGAAAAAAATGAGGGAAATCCTCAGATTGACGGTTGTCATTGTGGCAGTTGTTAATGGCCAATAACAATGGTTACCAGGATGAACTGAAAATTACTGTCACCAGTGAACAATAGAAACCTGAGCAGGGTTGCTTAGTAATTCAGAACTTATTATATTTATATTAACTACCCCTCCTTATTCTGCTCTCCCTATCTCCACACTGACCAAATCTTACCCCCTCCTCGATAATTCTCTACCCTGCACAGTATAACCCCATCAACTTCTATGGGGTTCAGTCTATTTAGATCTACCTTGTTGGGGAAAATCCCTCAGAAATCTGGGGAATTAATTCTGTACTGCATAGGTGTGCACTGCATAATGGTGAGTAAATGTAAAATATCAATGCACACAATGATTGCATCTTAATTATTTAATTTTATTATTTAAATCAGTGTATGGTGACAGGTTAGGGTATAGTTAGATAAGTCCTTTTTTGTAATATATCATTTTTTAATATATCATTGATATTACTTTTGGTCACTTTTTAATGTTCAGATAAAGCTTTTATTAGACATTTTACATTGATTATAATTTTTTTTTTTACCTCCAGAAGCCTTTTGGACCCCTATGAGCCCTTTGTAGTACCTGAATTTCTTCGGGAAGACATAGATGAGTTTCATAGCTTGTATGATCTGGATATGTTCGGGAACAGATATTCAGTGCTGGTTGATGACTCCATGGACCCTGTCAGAGAAACTCTTTATGAGTAAGTCTTCAGTCTTTTATATACAAACTGTCCTGCAAATCCCTAAAGGCAGAGTAGTTTAACGTTTACAGGTTTTTGTTACCTCTCAAAAAGATTACATTACTATTCCAGAAAAAGCTTGTATTTTTTTTTTTTCTCATCTGCAGAGAAGAGCAACATTTTTATCCAGGCATTGTCCAGGTCAGCATCTATTTTTGTGACTTACAGTAGCCTTCATGGTTTTGTAAATGTGTGAAGGTGGCAGTTAGAAATTTGGACTTATTGGTGTGTGGGCATTGGTTATTTTTTGTATTTTGGAAGATAAATTTGTTTTGGATACAATATAGTGATAAGGCGCAGTATAAGTGAGGCGATTTTGGATGCGCATGATAATCCGCATGGAAATAAGGTGGTTCTGCAGTTTAATTATGGGTTAATCCCTTACATTGTCTGTGTCAGCCCTTTCTGCCTCCCAGCTGTTCAATTAAGGAAACCTTGGTTTCATGGTTCAGTTCTGTTCTCTACTTCTGAAGAAGTGGATACATTCCACGAAACGCGTTGAGGATAGTATGTCTCAGTTAATGGCATGCTATAAAGAGAGCATGCATGTTTATATACATGCTGTTGTGTTTTTATTAAAAACTTTTAGAATATTTTTTTTGGTCACATCAAATTCATTACATATACCAAATTCAAATAATGCACAAAAAAAACAAGGTGAATATTGAGAATTGTTGAATGTATATGCCTTTAAAGTCCCATATATACATATATTGAATGAATATAGCATAGTAATGCGCTTTAACCAACCGGTCTAAACATCTGGCATGGCGTAGTCACTTTTTTCTATCTGACCAGCCCATGTTAAAGTTATCACAGTGTGATACAGCTTTGCCCCATAGCTGCTGCTTCTCTTTTACCAGGAATCGTTCACAGTCTTAAAACAGCTCGGTCCCTTTTCAGCTCTGGGAGTTGTGGACATAGCCTTTCTTCTATCAGGATCAGCAACAGTATTTTAACTCTTTATGTGGTGTTTTCCTTCTGCTTAGATACTTTTCTCAAATATTGGATCAACATGGACCCCTCAAGTTAGATGACGAAATTCTGATCGGGGAGTACAAAAATTTCCCAGAGGAAACTCGCAGAATGGTAGAAGCATCAGGTGGACTAAAGGATTTTCTTTTGGAGTCATATTTGTTTAGCATGGTGGGAGATGAGGTTACGCTTACAGGTTATGATATTCCATTCTCGGAGCTCAGTGGAAGGACACACGAACTGAACCCAGCCGCAGAGGAGTTTAAGCCTTCATTTTTTAGAACCTTAACCGATAATATTGATCTATATTCTGACCATATTCAGCTTAAACCTAAACATTATAGTTTCAGAACAACTGATGAAAGTCAATCTTCAATCCTACAGAGTGGTATAACCCTTAAATATACTGAATATTCTGATATATGTAATAATCTTGATCACCGAACTTTGGATACATCTGACAACCCCACTTCTGAAATAGACTTCGAATTTGATAATGATAATACAGATGACTCTAGTATATGTAGCAATGACTCAAGAACTTCTATAGATGAAACTATAACAACGAGTGAAAGTAATTCTTTATGCCAAGACAATGATTTTAAAAATCAGCTGGACTTAAACATTATTAAGTCAATTAACAGTGAAGTACAACCAAGAAAAAAACAGACTGCTATAGTATCCGTACAGGTAAGGAGACTTTATTATTTGTGCAAGAGAAAAAAAAGAGGGAATTTAGATGTAAAGTATGTTCTTTGGAAGCAAAGGTTGGTAAATTTGAGTTAAAATGAATGTATTAAACTTTTTCACATTTGCATCAAAATGACAGGTTCTCTTGATGTCCATATTTCTTGCTAATACTTTACTTTCCATACTTGCCTACCTCCATTTCACCTCCAGATATAGGTTTGATCTATATCTGGGATTTTAAAGGGCAAAAGGACCATCACCCTGACGCTTTGTGAACAATTTCCGCAATGCATCATAGAAGGAATAGGAGAACGTCACATGCGCCACCATACTGTTTGCTTTTTTTTTAACTTTTATTCCACTGTAAACTGGCAGAATATAAATTGATATTTAGATCTGTGTGCCAAGTAGTTTATGGTCAAAAATGTCTGCACACCAATGTAAGGCTATGTACACACATCAGATGATTCTCATGCGATAATCCGCCCAGGGCTGATATCGGACGAGAATCTCGTGCGTGTACAGCGCTTGTCATCAGTTGTTCCATCCGGGAGGATCCACAGGTGACGAGCGATCATAATGAAAGTGAAGGGGAAAGAGTGCAGCGGGGTGTCGCTCTGTCGTTCTCCCCTCCCCTCCCCTCTCCATAGAGCAGAACAGTCCTGTATGTACAGGGCTCATTCATGCATCGTGCAGTATTTTGACGTTGGAAAGGATCGTGAACGATTATTGCACATGTGTACCCAGCTTAAGAGAAGACTAAAAGTAATATTTAAACACAATAACATTTCTCCAGACAGGTAGTAGCTTAGAATCATGTTATGGCGTATTTTTGAATATTGATTTTTTTTTATAGCTGTGAGTAGAAATGCATATATTCTCTCACCTGCTGCCTTTATTAAACATAATGTTGCTTTATTTCTGCATTATTTGTCTGTCGCTTTCCTGGCTTGGGTCAAGATTTACATTATATAACCTCTTCTGTCTGACCAAAAAAATGGTCTGATGTTTTTAAAAGTCAATCCTGGTCAGAATATTTCTCTGTCCTTGAAGAGATGGTAGCAGAGCTTTGAAATTTTGTTTTTTTTCAACTATTGCAAAGTTTGTTTTTGTATATTGAAAAGAAGGTACTGGAGGACACCTTGCATGGTATCGCATGCCCATACTGCATGTGAGACCAATACAGTTGTATACACCTTATCATGCAAGAGGTTTTGCACCTTATTATGCATGAACTGTCAATAGATGGGTACTGATAGTTGGCAAAATTAACAACTTCCTATGCTTGGGCACACTTCTGGTAGTATCTAGATGTGCTACCATCTTTCTAGTAAGTCTAGATAGTCTGGCAAATTAGAGGCAAGTTTTTCAAATATTAATTATAGCAGTATTTAATGTTTTTTTTTTTTTTCTGTTTTTTTTAGGTAAATACAGAAATGACACATTGTGAAGTAAATACAAATGCCTATCAACCCTACGAGTCTCAACAGGTGAGATATCTGTTCATGGTCCACTTTATGCCACACAACTTTTATGTCTTATTGATTACTTGAATTTTGTGCTTTTCAGCCCACCACAATCAGACAGGTGACACGTGTAGTTATTGTGATGTAGTTAAATTTCCTAGTTCAGCAATGCAATATCATTTCTCCACCTCCAGCCTTTTTATTAGACACCGGACCCAGAAACAGTAATATATATCAGTAATATATATCAGTATATCAGTTGCAGCTGTTAAATTCTAAACCTTGTGTAAGGACTACCATCCACAGGCTTTGGGCATGTGTCAATGGTATCGCTTTGAGGTCAGTCAGCCAGTAAAAAAAAAAAAGATTTGTTTGCCTGGATTTCCACGTAGGATTAGAAACCCTTAAACAGAACTAAACCTAACTACTAAACAAGCCAGCCTGCTAATTTTTTGTTTAGTTCTGCTTTAGGGGGCACTTGCAAATTAATAAAACCGTTTTTCTCTTAGCTTGTTGCTTTACCAGGTGCCACCTGCGTTTCCTGGTTAAATACCCACTTCTGTATTTTTGCATTAAACTGCATTCTCCCTTAATTAAATGAGCACTGTTAATTACTGGAAAAGGACCACCATAACTTCAGGAGAAAGGACCCCTGTCCACTTTAGACTAGCCAGAAGAATCCTGGAAAAAAAAGTGGAGCTCCAGTTTTCTCCCCAGCCTACTGCAGTTTTCAGTACCCACCCGGCTGTTTTTGGGTGGTTCTTTAAATGTCGGGTCACCATACAAGTGCTGCCACCCACCTACAGCTTCTTCCCACCCAACTTTAAAATATTTCTGGGGAAAATACTAAGTTCCCCTTTTCTCCCCTTATTATATTGATTTGCAGTTTTCTAGTGTGGCCTTCAACTTTTAAGTACATTGTGATTGGTCTTTTTGTTAGTGCTTGGTCCCAACACCACACATGTACAGTAATAATCATGCATCTTTCATCTATGGCTAGGCACGTACAGTACATTAGGTTCTGGTCATATATATACCTGCAGAATTCAGTCTGCTCTTTACCAGGAACCCATTTACAATATGGAAAATTTAAATTTTATTCACCATAGACACATCACCCGTCACTGTGTAACATTATGCTAAAAGACAACCATCAGCATTAAATACTTTTGTAAGAATAATTTAAATGTTTTCTACATTAGGGGGATATTTTGCGTATGGAAAAGGAGCAGACGGCACTAATATACCAACTTAAAGAAGCAACTGAGAAATATGAAACCTTGAAGAGCCACTTTAAAGAGGAGATAGCAGCCCTAGAAGAGCAGATAAAGGATACAGCAGAGAAAAATAAGGTATTGTATTGTGTGTGTTTTTTGTTTTCTTTTTTCTGTGCTTTATATGCAGAATGCACACATAAAAACATAAATCAAATGGCATTTATGATTTTATAAACATTTCCATTGAGATTGTACAGTACATAAACAGCAAAGGAACAATTCTCCTAAAAACAAAATCCCAATTTTAGTAGGTGGAGTGTTAAATTGCATAAGTTACATATTATGCTCTCTCCATTTGGGTCCTCAGATCTGTGTACCTGCTGACATATATATAAATTAAATCTTTTGTTTTGGGCTAAACGGTTTGTCATTTTGTATTTTCTTTAAATAATTTAGGCTTCCTTACTTAAGATGCTCTAACAATCTTATACAAAACATCACTCTTTTAGGCCCCTGTAATACATGCGTTCTTGAAACCTACAAAACAGACAGGTCTGCTTTGTAGGTTTAACTCCTTTATTACCAAGACACTACAAAACAAGTTGATTGGGGAAGGGTTGCAGCCTTGTTCCACCAGCCAGCATGTGAGTTACTCATGTAAATCCATGCTGTGTCCTCCAAAGCTAAATATCCTCTAGCTCAGGAATTCTGAGGCACCCAAACTATGGCCAATAAACTCAGTACATCTTCTTAACAAACAGTAAAAGAGCTTTAGGTTGGTTTCACACCTGTGTAATATGATACTGCATTCAAGTAATGTATATTATTCCTGACAAGTAAACAAAATATGTTTAGCTCACCTTTAAGTTTGTATAAATTGGGTACAGGGCTCACTTTGGGTCTATTTTTTGGTTGTTAAGAGCTGTCATTAAAGCTTTTTTTTACTTTTCACAAAAGATTAAAGGACCCCCTCCCATCTCTCACTTTTACCTATAAGATGATAAACAAGGTGATGTACTTGGTCTATTGTTCACTTTCCTGCTAGCCATTGATATTCACTGTGCAATGCTTTAGGCTATGGATGTGCTCTCTTTCCAAACTATGCCTGGGAGGAGAACTCCCTGCAAAGGTAAATATTTTCTTTGTTGGCTGAGTTTGTGTCAAAAGACCAACATTTATTATTGGGGAAGTATAATAACTTATCTTATTTTTTTTCTTTAAATGTTATTCAGAACTCAACACTTCAAAAAACAAAACAAATTTTTTTTTTTTTTACAATTAACATTTAAAAGATTATTGGTAGAGGTTAAATAAAGTTTAACGTGATGAGGTATTAAAGAAATTAATTCTGCAATAAATTCACTATTAATGTTCATCTTGTAATATGTCTATACAATAGTAAGTGACAATGAAAAGGATTCTATGTAAAGCTCATTTTAAAGTTTTGTGGTAATAACCCAGCTTTAGGAAATCCCTTGAAAATCCTTGGAATTGGCCTTTATTGGACTTTATTCTGGCAATGCTATAATGGTGTGCTGTACATAGAAGCTTTGTAATCACCTTCTTACCTATGGTATATCCAGTGTTTATTCTTAAATCTTATTTTGCTTCAACAGATTACAAAAACGGAACTGAACTGGCTACATCAAGAATATGAAAATGAGTCCAAAAAATGGCAACAAGAAAAGAAGGAAAACCAGGAGAAGATTAAGGCGCTCAAAAATAATATTAAGATGGCTGTAGATGCCAGTGACAGGTGAGGACTTGGCCTTTAGTTATCTGTACATGATCACAAAAATGTGTGGAATAAGTTTTAAAACCAAACTTGTTCCACATTTAAAAAAAAAATTGGATATGAAAGGGCATTTTTGTAGAAATGGACAGGTTATGCTCTTTCTGCAATAAGCAATCTTACCTGCTTGGTCATTCCAGGGAACTGGAGGTGAGCGCATATGCAGCATGCAACTCGGAGCTGGTTGCTAGAATACTCTTCCCCTGCAATTATTATTATCCATATTGCTTTATGTCTCCTTGGCACTTCATCTTGATAATCCAAGCACCCATCCAAATGGAATACATTTGCCAGCATGCGACTTGCTCTTTACACTAAAATACTGAATATTGGTCAATGAAGATACTCATGGCTCTCAGGGGATTGATATATATATATATATATATATATATATATATATATATACAGATGTAATATTGATCTGTTTACTGCATTGCGTGTTGTTTACTTTTCCCTCCCACAAATGGAGCTTCACAGCATGCAGCTCCTCTAGCATGTTAAATTGTGAATAAGACTACATCATATACCAGCTTTTATTTCTGTAAATGGTGAATCTGCAGTCCACATATCATTCCAGGTGTTAAAAAAAATATAAAGAATCTTTTATTTTCTTGAGTCATGTTAATTTGATTTTGTTTACACAACAAACATAGCGGACACAGAAAGATAATATCAAAAGGAAGTAACAACAAAACTATACTGGTTAAAAACAGCTGAATTGGTGAAATGAATAATTTTTTTCCATATTGGCTACAAATATGAAAAACCTTAAGCGAATTGCTTATAAAAATATGTTGTTTGACAATTGGTGTCATTCATCCTTTAGGTGGAGATTTGTAAACAATAAAACGTCTCTGATTTTGTAGTGTCATGTTAATTGGAGTCCTTTACACAACAAAAATAAGGGAAAATCTGGTTAGGTGGGATTTCCACATGCAGGGTCCTCATTTATGAGTTTCTAGGGTCTTTTAGTGATTTCGTCTGGAGCATGCCCAGTAGTTAGTGTGATAAGTTAAATTCAACAGGACAATGATCAGCCAATCACAGATGCATAGGGTACAGGATGATTCAGGAAGCCAAGGAAATGGTATTTAAGTCAAGGTCTCTTTGAGAGAATAGAACTCGCAGGACACACACACAAGGACATCACCTGGGACACCACCAAGATCTCCACCTTGCATTAAGGGAATACTATACCATATATGTGAGGTATTCTAAGACAGATTTTTTTATTACTGACAAAGGCGGGGTATTAACATCAGGGTTGTATGTGATATTGTCACATGCAGTGTGGTCCAGTATTAGATTGTGGAAATTCTGTCCTCTCTAATATTAATAGGAATCCCCATATTGGACTGGTTGGTTCTATTGCTGTTTTGGTAATTGTTGGGAGTGTTCAGAGATTGTACAATGTAAATCTTTTGGAAAGTATTCCAAGATTATAGTTGGCTGTCGTGGACTATTGTTGTTTTTTTCCTTTTCATATTATCATCTTTGTGATTTACATTTGTGCATACATTTATACTTAATAAACGAGTATCATAAATCATAGCTTGTGTGTCATAATTTCTTTAGTCTCACCTTCCCAAGAACCCACAATGAAATATCATAGGGCATTTTGGTACACAAGCTTTGGGGAAATGTCTAAAAGATATACATGCTGGGACTTAAAAGAAAAAACAACTATGTTTTGCTTTGGGAGCTATCTCTATCTCTTAAGCAATCATCAGCATTTGAGTATAAACAAGTCATAATATTATATGGACTCTGACCTATGAAACCTCCATGCTGTTGGTTTGAAATTCAATCTGCATTTTTGTTCATATATGTAGTTTGTAATTTTTACTCATCAGTTCTTGTGCAGAACTTAATGTTTTTGATAGCATTGCTGAGGTTGTATACCTAATGCGATTTTTCTATATTTCTCTCTTTGCAGGTTTTCTAGAAGCATTGAAGAAAAGAAAAAGCAATTTGAAGTGTATATAAAGGACTTTGCTAAGATACAGTAAGTGTTTATAGTTATGTAATTGCTTGTACTTCCCAAAAAACTTGGCACAATATTGCTGAGTGTTGAAAGTCTGATCTAGATGTCTGCTGGCACTCTTAGGATAGTCAATTGTGGCTGGGTTTTCTAATCATCATCATACTCATAATCAGCTGACCTGTCTGTTTATGTTGACTGCCATGCTGCAAAGCCACACAGGACCCGTTCATATACAGTAGCTGATGTATCTCTGTGGGTGGACCTTAAAAAGAGTGAGGTCTCCTGAATGTTCTGCTTTGCACATGAATTCTTTTAGATGAAATGAACATTAGCATTCGAAAACCGCAGGGCTTACCTGGAACCGGCACTAGGTGTTAACCAGTAGGCATTTGCAAATGCTTGTGAAGACCTTGCATTTGCAAGCTCTGAGTTTTTCTTTCTAGTCTGTATATAAAAAGATGCTATTTTTGTAGGTGGTTGAATCATTTATTACTATTGATTTCTGTTGTTAAGGAGTCACAATTCTACTGCAGGAAAACATTTGGGGAAAAAAATGAAAGTGAGAAAAACACCTATTTGTTCCAATTGTTATCTTTTTAGGGGTTAGCTAAGTGCAGATAATTGCAGTTGTACTACAAAAAGCTTGATAGTCTGAATTTAGCCCTAAGGCACCAGGGAGTATTGATTTGGGGAAAGAATTTTTAGGATTTTGAGTTACATATTTGCTTGGCTTGTGGAATTTGTCCAAATTTGCTACAACTTGTGGTTAATACCATGTTAACACCTTCACAATCCTGGGCAAGTCAGCTCTGCATGTGGTGAAAAATATTTTATGTGAAAAGGTTGACAGAAATCACTATCTGAATTGCTGAATTGCATGTCTGTGTTTTTAGTTGCAGTAAATTTGATAAAGAAAAAGTAACCCTGGAAAAGAGTATTAAGATGCATGAGGAGGAATGGGAGGAGACCAAACAGAGGACCATGGCTGCCGAGGTGAGAACTACCTGATCACTGATTACATATTTTCCTGTCTATTAAATTATTTATTATTTCCAAAAAAACACATAACACAATCCATCCACGTAAATCACCTAAGAATACACGATCGTGTGCCACTCTAAATGTAAACTGAACTGGAGTCAAGCATATGATCTCTTTTTTTAACTGATATGAAAATAGGTTTTTCAGTTTTGTTAACACCGCATTATTATGTTTTTAACTTGTAGACAAAAAGCTAGCTTTTTAGGTGTAGAAAGATGTTCTTGAGATCCAGGTAAAGTGAAACTAAAGTCCCACTTTGAACATTTGGGATTCAGGCAGGTGGGTTTTGCAGTCTTCGCTGTACTACAATCTCAGTCCAATGAGCAGATGCATACTCAGAATGATGACTGAAGATAAAGCAGGTAAAAGCATTGTGGGTGGGGGGCAAGCATTGCAAATGCTGTAAGTTATAATAATACATTTTTTGGCATGTAAAAAAACCTTGTATATACAGTTTATTCATTTGCATACATGACCATTTTAGATGAGTATATTTGCTGATTTATGTTTTGTTTATACCATTTGTATTTTCTTGTTGTCAGTTTTTTATTTTTTACTTGATAAGCTTTGATAGCCTAAATCTGACTAGCCACTGCAAACATTCCTCCTTTATCAGCCTCCTACCATTATTGATGATTTGTTGTATGTTTACTTGTGTTTGCTGTAGGTGATTGTATTGGAGAACCGGAAGCAATGTGAACTGTTAAAGATGAGGATCAGAACTGCCACTATTGATCGGAACATCACTATGTTTAGTCCTGTAGTCCTCAGGTATCCACCTTATTTTGTTATATTTTTTAATAACATTAAGTGCAAGGTCAAAAAATATATTCTATCTGTGTTGAAAAAGTACAAAATGTCTAATATTGCTGCTTACCAGTCCTTGGATGTGCTGGTTATATATTTATATATAATATTACAATATTAATTTTTTTTCAACAAGTACTGAAAAATCTCTGCCCTTGCCAGAATATGCTGTCCTTGTAATCTCCTCTGTACAGGACTGATATTTCAGGATTTTTGGACCTGATTCATATTTCACAAAGTCGACAGGGCCCAATATTGGAGAGTTGCACTTTTCCCAATGCGCATGCTTCTAAAAGCCACTCTAAAGATAAATCTTTCTTCGATTATCCCATCTGCTGTACCAATCTTTGTCATACTCCCTACTGATAATTTTTTTTTTTTTTGGTTCACAGTAATCCAACTCCTCATACTATGCAGCAGTTACGAGAAATGGAGTCTTTGAAGTTACAGCTAAAGAATGAAATGGACTTATTACAGGTAAGATAGGCAAGATTAATCATGTAGGGGTGTAATGGCGCCATCCAGGAGACATTGCAGCCAATGAAAGTTTCGACAAAAAGATCTATTTACACCACTATGCCCTATGACAGGCATGTCCGGCCTGGGGGCCAATTGCGACCCGTGTTCAAATTTCCACCGGCCCGTAGGCTCTGTCATAAAATCAATAACATGTTGACCACAGTATAAAATACACACTTACAAAAAAAACTATTTTTATTTTGCATTAGAGTTGATCAACCTCCTTTTATATGTCGGCCCGCTACTCAGCGGGCATAATCGGCAGGACGGGAGTCCCCATGTGTCCACAGGGAATCCCCTACATCAATATAGTGGGCGAGTGCTGTGCGGAACCTGCACGGACCACGCCCAGTCTAATTCCAAGAATTTGCTCTGCACGGAGCCGACACTGACACTGGACTCCGTGCACGTGGAATCCCTCACGTCACCCTGGTGGGCGTGTGCTGTGCGGGACCTGTGCAGGCCACGCCCACACTAACCCTGGTTAGTGGTCAGCCCCCACACAATTTTACCTAACCAAATCTGGCCCACTTTGTAAAATGTTTGGACACCCCTGCCCTATGATCTGTGGTAAAGTGGGATTAAATATGTGTAATTGAAGGGTAATGTAGTATTTGGTGGTACAGTGTATAATGCTGAATAGTAACTTGGTAAAAACGTTAAACTCTGTTTCCTTTAAAGTTCCTTCAAATATTGCCCAGTCTAGTTTCACTAATATTGTTTCTTGGTGCTAGTTGTTGCTGTATTGGTTGCACCTAAGTGCACAAGCTACCTTTCACTAGATGATAGTGGCTGTTATCTACTGCTATTGACTTCAGTTTAGGGAAGTGACTGGCTGGACTTCCTGGAAAAACGGTGATTTAATAATAGTCTCCTACTGGTATATAGAGAGATAAGGCAGCCAAGTGGGCATTCCTACCTTGGAGGAAGATAGGTTGTCCAAACTCATTGACCATCAACCAGCAACAGCAAGTGACTTTGCAGCTGCACTCCCACCACCTGGAACTTAATGCATTGATGCTACCTGCTTTGGTAAGGGTGGGTACGCTGTGCACAGAGCAATATCCATTTGCAGATATTAAAAATTTAAGTGTGACTATTAGTGGTACCAGACCTGGCATTCTGCAGCTTCTAACTTAAGGATTGCTTAAATGTTAGGAAATATTTATTAAACTTTTTTTGGAAAGAAAATTTTCAATTTTTAATCAGCATTTTACACTGGAGCACCAACATCACTTCAAGAGGAGTGTCAGCCTTAAATGGCTGTTACATAATTAAATTGTTGGCTGTATTTGGTTTATAAAGCTCCACACTTTAAATTGTGTTCTCCAGAACTTTTTTAAAAATAGTTTTGATTGATTTAAATATATGTTTGCAGGCTCAGTTTGATGAGAAAATAAACTCTTTGAAAAGCAGTTTGAAGCTATGCAATATCTCGGAGACTCCCGTGGACAGGCTACAAAGTCCACCCAGTGCCCCTGTAAGTACATGATGTGCATATGTAGAGTATCATTTTTTTATTTTTATTTGGTGCAAAATGTTTATTTAAAAGCAAGTTTTAAACATACTGTATCTAAACATGAAGTTTAGAAGGCATGCTGGGCTTTCTTTTAAGAGCCTTGCTTGCATTCTTGGAAGTACCTTATATGTAGCAAATTCAGAAAGTTGGTTGTATGTCATTTTGTTGTACAGCTAATGCGATGTTCCTGCTATTTACAGTTTTTTGCACAGAGCAGCTGTTACCTGAGCTTTTAGGTAATTGCTTGACTTGTTCAAAAAAAATTGGGGTTCCCTTATTAATAATGTTTTTTTGTTTTTTTCCAGGAGCAACAGTTTCAGCTTCCACCAGTCATGGCCCGGGTCCCAAGTAGTCCTTCTCCAGGCCTTGCACCTTACGTTAAAACTTCTACTTCCAACCCTGTCAAAACTCCAGTGAAGGAGGCTGCTGCTAGTAAAAAGGCCAATGCTAAAGCCGCAAAAAAGGCTTCTGCTCAACTTGCATTCATTACTAAACCTAATAATCCACCGCCTGCCAATCAGAAGGCAGCTGGCCAAGACAAAAAAGCAAACGCAAAGCCTGAACCCACACTTCCATCTCCTTCTAAGCCCACGGTGTTTGATAAGATCATCCAAGATCTTCATGATATCTTCCCACACTATGAGAAGTAAGTACAAGCATATGACACAGAAATTGCTACAAGTTTCCACTTTTCCCAAAAGATTTTAGTGTTCAACCCAGAAATGTTTTTAAGCTGGGTGGGAAGAAGCTGTAGGTGGATGGTGGCCTCTGTTATTGTGACCCAACTTATCAGTAAGCACCCAAAAACAGCTAAATAGGGGCTGGGAGAACACTGGATATCCACCAAGGCAGTAAAACAAAATGTACCAAAGTGTATGTCTAAAGCCAAAGGTTGTTTTGTTGTTTGACCCCTTTACATTTTTATTACCGTGTTCCCATTGGAAAGATTTACCCCTCTATTATCCTGGTGACTGTTGTCAAAAAGATGGAAAGTGATCCAACATTTTACAGTTGTCATCGGAACAGAAATATAGGGGAAATCTTCCAAGGATGACTTCTGTTCTGGTGACCATTTAGAGAGATATTTTTCTCCCTGTTGTGTCTGGGAGACTAATAAACATATTTGGCAACTCTAACCAAGGATAAAAGTGCAGTGCTCAACCCAGAATTTTTATTAAGCTGGGTCGGAAAAAATTGTAGGTGGGTGGCAGCCCCTGTATTGTGACCCAACTCATCAGTAGCCACCCAAAAACAGCCGGGTGGTTGCTGAAAATGTAAATGTTGCTGAAATGTAAGAGGTCTCCTCCCTGATTTTTGCATATTTTTTTCACGCAGGGCTAAACTCACCTCCTTCATCAAGGACTTTCGTGCCCAAAATAATGGAACGCTTTCCGGGCTCACAAATGAAGACCTCATTAGCCGGGTCACTGAGTTTATTCTAGACTTCCAAGCCAAGAACATAGCATCGGCAACACCGGTAAGTAGACAAATTTCTGGTAGACTTTAAATTGTATCACTGAATTGATCTTGCGTTTTCACTTGTTGCTATCTACTTATTCACATGTTCTTGTTTTTTTATGTAGACTGCATCTATATTTAAAGCAGGAGGTGTCATGCCCCAGCCAGCCTCTCCTCAGCCTAGACAACCATGGAAAGTGGTGAACTCTGGAGCCAAGAACAGGTGGCAGAAGCCAGATGATTTGGAGGTACAGACTTTTCATGTGTGTTAAAAAAGAAAATTTCTTAAACAAGGTTTATACTGACCTGTCTCCCTTCCATCGTGGGCACCGCCATCTTCTGCCTTTCTATTTTAGGGTAGCAGTTAATCTAGCAACTTTTACTTTGTATGAATTTGCCATTATTCTAGGAATTTTGTGTCCGCTTTATATTGCTAAAATTAGCTGTTTTCATCCATTGTTTCTCTGGAACAGTGTATCACAACCAGGGTTCCCTGGAACACTGGGGTACCTTCAGAGATTGCAAGGACGATGAGCAATTTGAACCTATAAGGCCAAGTTAACTTATACTATTGATATGGTGGATGGATATGTGGACAAAACAGCTGTCTGTAGAAGACCTACATTTTTTTTATTTTATGTTATTTTTTTCTGTGCAAATGATGATGCAAATAAATTCAGTGTCTATCACTGTCTATCACTTCAATGTCTATCACTGTTATTAATGTTAAACCTGTTGTATTGCTTTTGATACAGTCCTTTAATGAAGACCCCTGTATAATCTGCCATGACGAGCTGAAGCAATATCCCGTGCTCAAGCTGGACTGTGGTCACTTCTTCCATAAGCATGTAAGTGCCTTTTTTTTTTTTTTATTACCTGCTTTGCAGTTGATGACAGATCACATGACTGTCTCATTCCATCTTTTTTTTGCTGCAGGCTGTAGTTCTCTACTGGTCATCGGTTAGCAATGTGTACTGGAATTTTTAAATTACAGCTGGAGATACAGAGATTACCTTACACCACCATAATGAATGATATAACATTAATGCTCAGGGAAAAGAAATCTAATTTCATTATTATTCTAATGATGATGATTAGGTGACCATTCACCTGTTCCTATGGCGTTACTTCCTCTGACGGAAATGCTGCACAATCTTACTTGCCAATGAGGTAGCAGTAAAGCAAGGCTTTGCTGGTTTGGTTGGTATTGGGGTGCAACCCAGTTATAACAAGTAAGCATTTTATTGGCAATCTGCTGCCTGAATTTAGATCAGTAATAGAAGGTAGGTGGCAACATGTCAATAAAATGACCACCAGGTCTCCACTGATGTTCATTTTTTTTACCGCTGTCACAGAATCTTCTCCATCCACTTCCCCTTCTTTTGTGTGCAAGGTTCTGGATCCACTGTGTGTTTTGAATTCCTCTGGTGGCCCCGGTGTCACTACCTTGACCTGCGGTGACAAGAGGAACCATGCAAGGGTACCAGGCATTTGACACTCATGAAAGTGCTGATTGCAGAAGCTTCCTTCAGGTGGTGGGACCTTAATCGGTGCAAAACACTAGGGCAATCTGTTTATTTTCAGTTACGGCACATTTAATTTTAATTTATACCAACACAATCTGATGCTTTACACTTCCACATTGTAATAACTGCTGTCTGTTTTTGCAGTGTATCAAGACGTGGCTAAACACACAGAGCACGTGTCCAACCTGCCGAGAGCATGCTCTACTTCCAGAAGACTTTCCTGCTCTGTGTGGGAGAATGAGGACTGTATAACTACAAAGTACTCAAGCAAAACAGTAATTGGTCAATCCTTGTGATTGCAGACATTCATTACCAGTTACATATCACCCTTTCTTTTTTTTTGTTGCTGACTTGTCTGTGTATTGGGTCACTGGATGACCATGTCTTTTGATGGCCCTTCAGTGCTCAGCTTGTCACCCAGTTCTTGCATAGTGCCTTTATATTGCTAACAGCCAGTATTCCAAATATCCTATAAGGGACACAAACGTGCAGCAAGCAATCTAGAATTATGCTATTGCCTACAGGAAACTGCAGACCAGCCCCCTAGGACTATATAACACCTCATGCTTATAATCTTACAGTAATGTAAGAATGTAATATTCTTCAGCTATGTTTTTGGTTAAATTAGATTTGTTTTTTTCTACAGGCCAGGTAGATTTAGGCGGGATATTGTATTCAGGTCAGAGCTGACCTCCACCTTTCCCTTCAGTCTTGCACAGTTGTACAGGAACTTCTCCTGCACTGAAATTACTTACTCTGATTTCACTGTACTATTTAGCTTCTCACAATATTCATTAGAAACTGCAACAAACCAGAGGCTACCTTGTGTCCAGACTGAAGGATATCCAGCACCATCTAAATCTTTCTTTTCTTTGGTGACTGTCCTTAGCTCACCCCTTTCATTAATTTCAATTATGGAGGCTCAGGATCACACGTGGGCATTACTGCATGTTCCTGCTTTCAGGAAGTTATGTACAGCCTGCTACCAGCTCCTCCACAGAGACCCAGTAATATCAATATACTGTGGCTAAAATAATGGATACAGAATAGGTTTTATTTAAGAATTGTATTACTTGTTAAAAAAGGATGGAAAGCTGGTACAGGGAAAGCAACATGTGTCCACAGTCTGGGTAGTCACAACATGAGCATCCTTCTTGTGCTTGAACATTTTTAAATGTAGATAACCTTTTGAAACAATCACACCAATGTCAGTAAAAAAAAAAAGCAGAAAAAACAATTGTTCATCATGTATTTAGGATAATTCGCAGATCACTGTTAAAGTGCATATCAGGCCAAATCTAAATATTCAGTACGTTTCTGCAGCACATTTCCCTGTGGTTGGTCTCTTTACAGCTGCAAGTACATCAAAATATCTGTTGATGTGCCAGGCATCCGGTAAGCTGACAACAGCTGCCCCAGGGGAGTTTTCTGTGCAACAAATCTCCCTCTATGTGGCAGAAATGCAGAGGGCCATGTTCTGTAGCCCAGAAAAAGGGAAATCCACACAGGACTTTGAATATTATTGCATTGGTGGCCAAGCTGAAGCCAAAAGTTAGGAGCTGTGTGAATTTCTGGCAGATCGGCAGCCACTCTTATGAACTTGCAGTGTTTTTTATAAAAAAAAAACCTCAGGAATATTATAGAGTGCATAGAGAAGATGTGTACTGCATAGGTTTTATTTTTGCCCTTACTGATTGGTAAACTTTTTACATCAAGTCACTCATTGGACGACTTTAGCTCCAAGCCCCTTGATGAGATATCACGGTTAACTATTTCTTTGCTTATTTTTATTTTAATAGTTTTTAAAAAAAAATATTTTGTGTGATACTAACAGATTGTTAAACACAAGTAAATCATTTTATCCACAGATGGAAGAATTTAGTTGAAATGGTTTGAGTTTGGCTCATTTAAAATCCAGAAGATATAATTGGTGTTGTTATGTGGGCCGTTTGGGTTCCGTTTTGGTTTTACATTTTGTGATTTTTGGCTTTTCCCTATTAATGGAAGCACCTGAGCAAATGCATATGTTTAGGATTGCTGCGTGGTTTGCACTTTTATTTTCTTTGTCTATAACAGTGGTCACCAACCTTTTCAGACCAGCAGACCACTAAAATTACCAGCTCCAAACTGCGCATACGTGGGGGGCCGGGTGTCACTCACAGGGGAAGAAACTTCCCCCATTGTAATGTCATGATGCCAGAACCTGCCCACTGAACCTGTGATCCGTATGGGGAACATGGTCCGCGGCTGTGGCCAGTGCGTCCCCCAGAGAGGTCCTTTTCCTGAACCCGCTTGGAGGTTCACCAGCCAAAGCCGCGGACCACCGGTAGGCGTCTGCTGGTCTGTAAGACACAGACGCTGTGGATGCTAACTGGAGGACTTTGTTTTGTACCAAGCTTGTTCCTTAGACACATGGATCAGAGTTCATGAATGGAGGGTGTATGGGGAAAAGAGGGATGGGAACCTCTGTATTTTTTCATTTATAGCAGCCTTTCTCCACATGGGGGAACCCTTGAAATACCCTTGAATACCTTTCAGGTCTTGGGGAGCTTCTACAATTCTAGTGGAGTGGTCAGCTAGAAGAATGTCTCTTGCATTGCTGGCCAATGGGAAGAATGTCACCCTTACAGATAGCCAAAAAGATCATTGGAGTCACGTAAACTGACCTGAGAGCCACTAATTCCTCAGGAAACCCCCAGCAACCTCTGGAGGAACCCCGGGATTGCGCAGAACTCTTGTTGAAAACCACTGTTGTGTAGAAGAAAGATTGAACAGCAGAGCTTACCCCCCTCTGCAAGCCACAGGCCTAATTTACCTAACTATACCTAGAAATACCGATCATTAGGGCAGCAAACATTTTCTAGCATAACTTATCTCACGCTTTTACTTTTTCCAGAAAACCAAAGATGGCATCTGATTAAATAAGGCAACACTTTACTTTTTGTTCCTACAATTGTTCATTTGCACCATTTTATTTAATAACTGGAGATCCTTAGGATGATGATTTTAGTTTTTAGTATTTTAAACTTAGATCCCTGTGATTTTATCCACCAACACTTTTCACAGTTGTCCTATTTTATTTTCTGTGCTAGCTTGAGCAGTGCACTGGGTATTACGCCCTGTTACTTTCTATATTTTATAGGGGATTTCGGATCTGTGGCTTGTTTTATGTAACTGCACCCAGTCTAAATGTAGAGCACAACAAAGAGCCCCTGTCATTGTTGAGGGAGATAAAGGACAAGTTTCTTTAGCTTGTCAGGTCTCTTTTCTGCTTGTAATGACTGAGCTTATGTGCGCCCCCAACAGGTGACCCCCACATTGCACATCTACACCACAACATCATTTGTTCTCTTGTTAGGTTAGGTATCTGAACACATTTCCACGATATTGCAACACACAGCAAAATAATACATTTAGTGATTTTTAGTGCTTATACACAATAACAGGCAAATATCTTGTTGGGTGAATAGTAATATTTTGGCTTAAGGAGGGCGAGAAGCCGAGTGTTTTCACAAGAAAAAAAACCCTCCAGAAGGTGCTTGGGGTTCCTTGAACTGTGGCCGATTGACCCCTCTTTTGATGCCTGCATAGTTTTGGGGTCGTCGCCACTTGATAGATCTATCTGCATGACTCTAATTATGTATTTATTTGTCTATAAAGGTACGAAATGAAGAAAAGAGAGACGTCTTTTTTGTGGCAACACTTCAATCAAATGTGCTTTACTGAATGATAGGCGGCTAAACTCAACATAGTCCACCTGTGCTCAAAAACATAGTAATGCAGAAATACTTGCAACACCAATGAACAATGTCACATTGGCATTATATAAACTTTTTGTCTCAATATCCCAATGCGTTTCGCCAACTGGCTTCCTCAGGAGATTTTATGGAGACTCACACTAGACAAAATATTCATAACAAATCAACAAGAATGAAAATATGTATGAAACATAATACAAAAATATCCAGATTATCACCTGTTTAAAGCAATGCACAAAGTTAATTGAATGAACTTTGTGCATTGCTTTGAACTGTGATAATATGGATATTTTTGTATTATGTTCCATACATCTTTTCGTCCTTGTAGATTTGTTATCACTATGTTTTTAAGCACAGGTGGACTATGTTCAGTTTAGCTGCCCATTGTACAGTAAAGCAAATTTGATCAGTGTTGCCACAAAAAAAACGTTTCCTTTTCTTTTCTTCATTTCATATATAATCGATAGGCTTGGCAACTTTACCAACCTCATCTCTTGGGCACTTCCTATTATTTTGTCTCTAACGGAGTTATTCCAGCCACCACTGTAGGGGGCGATCTTTCCACTAGCCACCAATTTGAGATGTTTTTTTCCCTGTTGACCCCTAAAAATTGGATTTAGCACACAACTTAAAATTATTTCAAGGATTCCTCAGGGGTAAAAAGATTAAAGGCTGCCCAATAATATCCTGAAGTTTGGTCTGCCAAGAAATATCCCAGTGCTGGATTTACAAATGTAAAGATTTGGACATTTACAAGAACTTTTCATATTCAGGAGCTGCAGGGTTTGCTCCAGACATCCACACTTTTATAACTTCTCCTCATTATATATATATATATATATATATATATATATAAAGTTTAATAATTGGACCAAGTTCTGTCCTGTGCCCTGTATTCTACACACACAGGTATTACAGACTGGATAGATGTAGAGGCATTAGGGCAGCTCAATGCTGGTTGTGTCCATTGTATGGGTAGCTGGTACAAGGCTAAAAAAAAACTTTCAGACAATGTATTATTTGATTTTTAAATGCAAAAAAGGTGTATTTTTATTATGTTCAACTTCATTTTCATTTAACTAAAAAAAGTTTATTATGTTGGCTGTATAAGAAATAAATCTCATTTTCCTTTAAGATGTGGTCTTTGCTTTATTGGGGGGGGTTTGTTTTTTTTGGAAATTGCTTCACTTGGCAAACTCATCAAGTTACAATGGTACGTCGAGATACAGACTGCATCCTGATAGCCCGAGGTCTGCTCACCCATGCACACTTCTCATTGGTCTATGGAGCTTCTAGGTTTAGAGAGCATGTGACCTCCACCATCCAATCACCAGGCCTAATTACGGTCATGTGCGGATAGTGACAGGATCCACCCAAGTGAGTGTCACTTGAGTGGACTTGAGGTTGAATTTTGCAGCAGGGAGATAGCAAAGAAGTGTGAGGTGGAGAATAAAAGACCTTGTTGCTTTGTTCTGAATTGAAAATTAAAGACATGCTACATCAGATATGGGCAAACTACACTCTGTTGGGTTTTTTAACCCGGCCCGTCAAATATTGGATCAGAACTGTCCACTGGCATAAAAGGGTGATTGACAACACTGTTCCCACAGATATTTAAAGCTGGGCTACGTACGTACACACATTAGACGGTAAATGATCCTTACCAACGATAAAAGACTGAAAGATGCATTAACGAGCGCTGTACATACAGAGCCAATCTCTATGCAGAAGGGGAACAAGCAGCACCCCACTGCGCTCTCCTCTTCACTTGCATTGCAGTCGTTAGTCGTTCCTTGACGGATCCATGAACAACATTGGGCGAGCATTGTACACACACCAGATTCTCACCCAATACCAGCTCTGAAGTGATAAGCGGATGAGAATCATCTGATTTGTGTACGTAGCCTAAATTTACTTTTATTTTCAGTTCATACGCTCTCCATCCATCTAATACTGACCTGGCCTGTCAAATTTAAAAACTCATTGTGGCCCCTGAGCCAAAAAGTTTGCTCACCCCTAAGCCAAAAGGTTTGATCACCCCTGTGCTAAATAGATTAGCAATAATGTTCAGAGGGAGGACTCACCTAAATTAAAGTGAGGCCTATTTGTGATATAGATATATATATGCAGTATTTGGCGAAGGTTATAGTTATTGCTGGTGTCGGGCATAGGGCAAGTAGTGCATCATCCTCTCCCTTGTCTACAGCAAAGCAATGTTATGAGCTCCCCCACACCTAGAAACACAGGGCGTTTTACACTGGACTGAGCTAGAGGTGGAAATATTGAATGGCTCCACCTCCACCATTCCATATCTCCCCTCCTATTGTGTGATACTTCCCCCTCCTCTTAGATTGTAAGCTCTTCAGGACAGGGTCCTCTCCTCTTCCTGTGTCACTGTCTGTATCTATCTGTCATTTGCAGCCCCTATTTAATGTACAGTGCTGTAGAATATGTTGATGCCATATAAATCCTGGTTAATAACAATAGCTGAGCATTGGTGGGTCAGGAACCTTTCATTTTACCCCAATGGGTTACCCAACAGCTTCATGTAGTGATTAAGCCTGTTATCAGTTTATCACATTCACTGAGTCAATCACAACACTGGCTGATCAGTATTTCCATACTTTGGTAATTACAGGTAACAAATCAGATGTTTCTATGAACTGTAATAGGCATTTATATTCTTCTGTTCTGATCATCCACTATTAACCATCTGAGCAAAACATTATTCAGAGAGCGCTCACATCAAGAGGCTTTTATTAAGTGTTTAGTTTCACCTATGCGTGGGATTTCTTCACTGATACTATTTAATCCAACATGTGCTCGTGGGAAGTAAATGAAGAGTGAATCATAAATCAAAGTTAGTTCAAGGTTAGGTATTTTTATTAACTTTCAATACATGTGGGTTTAGTATGAATGAGGAAAGCTAGTGACTCCTGAGCACCTTGATAGCATAGTGGAATGGTTTGGAGCTCTAGGAATATTGCGGGTCCCTTCTGCAAAGGATCAACTGATTGGAAAGCTGTATGATTAGGATTCAGACACCACAGTAGCCATATACATTAACCATCACAGAGGAACTGGAACAGTCAGCGAACTATAGGCTGGATTTTAGAGAACTTCTCAACTTTTGTTCTTTAAACTCTCCCGCAGGGGGCTCAGACTTTTAGACCTTACACAACATTTGAATGTTTTGTGTTGGCCAGGGGTCCACTTGCCATGCTTTGTCATGTTATACTCGCAACTCAACTACTACTACTACTTCCTGTCTTTTCTAAAAACCTGGTTGTTACTCCCTGAGTTATGAGCAAAAGAGTATTTAAGTTCACCTTAGTTCATAAATCCTCCTTAAGCAGTAAATTCCAAGTGATGAGTTACAAGATACTGGTTCGTCGGTACAGAACACCGGTTAAGCTCCCTGTCTGTTCTGTATTTGTGCTGGCGATGTGGGAGGGAGACTGGCACCATGCTGCACCTATTTTGTTCCTGCCCTGTAATTCCTCCCCTTACAGGTACAAGGTCATACATCTTATGCAAAAGTGAACCACTCACCAAATCCCCGCTGACCTTGGCTTCTTCCTCCTACATCACAACACCCTGTCAAGTAAATCCATTCTTTGACATCTCAATACTTCTGCCAACTCCTGTACACCCACCTATGGAAATCTGCCTTCCCCTAACTGTTGGGCTTTGACTTTCTAAAGTGAATTAGATAATGCTAATGGAAGATCTCACTGCTAGCTCCATGGGTACCTTGCAAAAAATTTAGTAATACCTAAGGATGCTGAATTCAAGTGCCACGTGGAGCCCGATACATAAATGCACTTTGTTTCCCGGGTACTTGCTATGTTCGCAGACACGGATTACAGCAATGTGGACTTTGTGTTAGTTCAGACTTCCTATGGGACCCCGGAGAGGTCCTTAAAGCTGTAATACTATTTCTTTTTACTTGGATAACATATATTGTTTATGGCTACATTATGAACCTTTGATTACATTCCATGCCGACAATGTTTCCATTCTCCTTTTGCCCGTTACCCTTTCCCTTGTAATGTTTGTATACTGTTGTTTATTCTGTATGAAAATTCTTAAAAAAGAATGGTTAAAAAAAGGGGGGAACCCAGAAGCCTTGCAGCAGCAAAGGAGGTTGGGCAGATCGGGTTCTGGGCAGAACGACATATTCCAGGCATAGACAATTGGCAGGAAGGTTTCCTTAGTATATGGACCTGGGGGAGTGGGGTCCATAATCTTCGGTTTCCAGGAACCGTGCAACATGTGATGCAAACCACCATGTGACAACACATTTCTCCCTCAACACATTTACTACTGGCTGAGAAACTCTAAGCACCATCAAGCCGATAACGGCTATCACAGGGCAACGTTACAAAATCTGTGAAGCTTTTCCAGACACATGGGTTGTCTGTCACCTAAATGGGAACATGATTCTTTACAATTGCCTGACACTTCAGGTTTCTACTTGCAGCATCTATTATTACACAGTATCTAGACACTGACTTGTACTTTTTATAGCATTTTACAAAAGTATAATATCAAATTTCAGTGAATAAAGAAAATATGAATATCATCATAACATATTCATCTGTGATTCCAATGATGCTTAAGGCTAGGAAGTCAATTTATAATAAGACAAGGTAGGGGGACTTTGCCCATTAGGACTAATCTTCTCTAGGGCAGATTTGTGCCCTTTTTATTCTGTTTGAGGGATCACTGGCTGCCCACTCTCTGATTAGGACTTTTGTGCATAGGGTTTTCCCTAAATAGTTCCTCAATCCAGTCCCAAATTTGGTTTGAATTTAGTTCTTCCACTGCTTCCAAATTCCTAATCTCAATCTTTGTTACTCTCTCCAGCTCTGGTTCATCAAAAGGCGAATATTCTCTATTCTCTTGACTGTTCAAATTGTTCTGTTCAAGAAGCCATTGCTACTTTCCAGAAGAATAATTTGTTTGCCATTCTTGATGGGCCCAGGGGTGGTCCTGTGGCTTCTTTTTTTTACTAACTTTAGGTGGCTTAGATATACTTTTATTTCAGCTTTTTGATTTTAGGGATCAGGTTCACTTTTAAGGTTCATTGTGCTAGGCCTGTGAGTACCCCTTGGGCTCCTCAGCATCTTCACCCAGATTTGGCCCTGGTCTTCCATTGCCTTTCTCTGATATGATACGAGCTTTGGGTTTGTGTTTATGGTCATTATTTGTAAAATAATAATCTTCCTAATGATGCCTGACAAGGACTGTGGAGGCTCCGATTCATTGATCAGCTCTCAGTTAAGTGAAATATTACTACCGTGTTTCCCCGATTTTAAGACATCCCCATTAAATAAGCCACCCCCCATTTTTGAAAAAATAATTAAAATAAGACACTCACCCGTGAATAAGACATGCTCTGAGATCCGATCCTGTGTGTGTTTCCTTGATGCTGGCTGCAGCACGTGCAGAGTGAAACTGAAAGTAACAAGCCGCCATTCTGCACCAGGAAGCAAGCTGCTGATCCCTGCCCTAACGGAGATCCCTACACTTAATTACCGGTAAGTGAACAGAAGGGGACAATCAATGGCATAGAGTGATCAGAAGGGGACAATCATTGCACAGAGTGATCAGAAGGGGACATGTACTGTAGTCTTCTTCATGGAAAAATAAGACATCCCCTGAAAATAAGACCTAGGGCATATTTTGGCATTTCAAAAAATACAAGACAGTGCCTTATAATCGGGCAAACGGTATTGTTATTATCATTAGTTGCATTATCTTTGGTTTTACTAAAGAAATGCAACATATTCACAGGTAAGGTCATACTTACCTGAAAGAGCAACTGAGAAATAAACAGATAAAATAAAACAATCGGAGGATAATCGGTACTCGCGGAGAGGGGTGATTTGTAAACAATACGGCTCAGCGACGTTTGCCTCATACAATTTAAGACTACACTGATGTTACGCTGCGCCTCCCTTGTTTTTACATCTCTGGTACAGTTCATGAATTTAGTGCAATATAAAGGCGAAAACTGTCATTCAGAATATAAGAATTTATTAGAATATTATTTTTGTTTTATTATTAATAAAACATAAAAATTGCAAATAATGTCAAAACTTTTCTGCGGACCACTGGTTGCCGACCGCTGTTTTAGAGAGGTTTCTCATGCCAACAATTCCTCTCAGTATGAAGCATGCAGCTGCACGGGGCGATAATGCTGCATGGAATTCACTCACTAGAGCATTCAGCATTGTCACCCTAATAAAGGAGGGTCCTTCTACTGTAAGATCGTCAGGAATTTATTACAGTAAAAAAAACACAATGGAGCTAAGTTAAAGATTGAATTCATTCACTTTCAATATCATAAAATGTACTTTATGGCAACTTTAAAGGGACAAACAAAAAAATTTCTTAGAGTGTTGTGAGTGAAATGAATGGTAATTCAGACGTCCCTTAGATTTCTGAATGGTGCTTATAAAAATCCTGCCAATGCTGGTCCCTAGAAGATGATTAACATTTGTGCGTTTAGTTCTATTATTGGGTTTATATGCACAAGAATAATATCAAAGTCAGGTTCCAAAAGTGCTTTGTAACTGATTCTTCTACTGCAGGATTTTAGGTTGTTAAGATTGTTCGAGAGATTCTGCAATGATCAGTTTGTTGCAATCTCATGCACAGGTGACTGGTGGATGGAGGTGGCAGATGCCAATGTCACACTCGACACAACTTTAGTGGAAAATTCTCTGTAATGAGATGGTCATCCTGGAGAACGACGACCACATTCACCTCAAATTCTGTCAAGAGGAATAAAATTTATTTGGCTTAGCACAATACAAATATCAGTTCATATCAATGTACCCCAGTTATCACCCCCCTGCAATGTAGAAGAGGATACTTTACCTATTTTGAAGTTGGTGGTTTCCAGGGTTGGGCAGGTGAACAGTCTGGGGAATACCATATAGATGGGTATTGCGAGACCTCTGCATACATCGCCCTCTGCTATCTGAATGTTTTGGATCTCTGTGGCATCTCTGGCATAGCCCTCTGCACAGCCTAAGAGGGGAAGAAAAACAAATTGTTGTAATAATAGTGGAAACAATGCATTGTAACATGTAGCGGAGCTGCAACCTGTGCACTGTTATCTTCACTTTGCTCCTTGGCAGAAATCACTTCTGTGCACTGATATTTCATAGATTTGTATTGGGTTGTCCTAAATGCAGAAGCTGCACCCCAAAAAGGTCTCATGCAAGTCAATCAATGTTCAATATGTAGGTGGGGACTCCTGTTGAAGGGGATGCAAAAAGCATGCAGCTCTGCAAAAAAAAAAAAGGGCAGCACAGTGGCTCAGAGGTTAGCACTTCGGCCTTTGCAGCTCTGGGTCCCAGGGTAAAATGTAGGCCAGCACACTACCTGCATGGAGTTTGCAAGTTCTCCCCGTGTTTGTGTGGGTTTCCTCTGGGTACTCTGGTTTCCTCCCACATTCCAAAAACATGCAGTTAGGTTAATTTGCTTCCCCCAAATTGACCTTAGACTGTATTAAATGACATATATGACATATGACTATGGTAGGGATATTGGACTGTAAACCACTTTGAGGGACAGCTAGTGACATGACTATGGACTTTGTACAGCGCTGCATAATATGCCAGCGCTATATAAATACTGTGTAATAATAATCCAAGGTGGGCAAATTAAAGAATTTTAAAAGGACAGTACAGTTGCCCTTTAAAAGGAATCCACCATGATGGAAGCTGTCACTGCTGAACTATATTGGAAAGTCTAGGCTATGGGGCTGTCGTTTTTATCATTGTATCATGACCCAGACACTGCATATAAGGCGTCCCACCCTAAATATTTCCAGTTCTGTGGTCTTCTTTGACTGATGGTACTGAATGGACATATAACAGTTACGTCCTAGAATAAGAAAGTCATATATAGCAGTGTTCAAGCCTGAGATTTTTTTTAATCCGCGTGGGAAGAAATAGTAGGCGGGTGGCAGCCCCTGTATTGTGATCCAACTCATCAGTAACCACCCAAAAACAGAAAAACAGGCAGGTGGTTACTAAAAAGTGCTGGGTGGTACACCCGACTAAAAAGGGCCGTGGAGAACACTGCCCAGGTATATATTCATTGGAATTTTCCAGCTTGTCCGTGTTGACAGGGCCACAGAACATCTAAGTGCCAAGGTACAGCTATTCTCATCTGGAATAGCCAAAAAACATGGAGAAAAAATTCTACTTGCAGGACCTCAATCCCACGACAAAGGAATGACAGAGCCACACTGCAAACTCACCGCAGGTCTCAACTCGTACTAGCTGCAGCTCGATACTCTTGATGGCTACTTCAGATGTCTCTACGGTCAGCTCCCCCGTCAGAGGCTGTGTAATGAGGCAATTGGTGGAATCCAGGTGACCACGGATTAGAAACCTCGGCAGAGAGACCCTCTGGTAAACAAGAGCAGCAAGATAACAAGAGATTGAAATATATAAATGATGTTGAAATGGCGGCTTTATAGTGGGTCATACTTACATAATAGGACAGGTTGAAAAAAAGACATAACTCCATCAAGTTCAACCATTAGGGAAATAAACATATTCCAGATATAAAACCCTATAAGACATAGTTGGTCCAGAGGAAGGCAAAAAAACCCTGGTACAATTTGCTACAACAGGGGATAAAATTCCTTCCTGATTCCATGAGGCAATTGGATGTTCCCTGGATCAGCATTCTCTGTTATCTTTACTTTAAATCCTTATCCCCAGTTATATTCTGTGCTTCTGGAAGTCACACAGCTTTTTCTTAAAGCAATCTATAGAACTTGCTGAAACTACTTTCTGAGGGAGCCGATTCCACATTTTCACAGACCTTACAGTGAAGAATCCCTTCCTTATCCGGAGCTTAAACTTCCTAAGTTTAAGTTTTCTGTTATAAGGTGACAGTGAAGTGTCCCTGTCATGCACATTGTGGATGTTTATTATTATTAAACAGGATTTATATAGCGCCAACATTATACATAGCGCTGTACATTAAACAGGGGTTGCAAATGACAGACAGGTTTGCTGGATCACCCAGCTTCACTGATGAAAGTGTATCTTCTCCAGCCTTGAAGAGCTTTAATTAATCAGCACCTATACCTCTAAGAAAAAAAATTTGCTATGGTAGTATACTACCATGCTGGAGCAGTGATTAGTAGAGGCCTCCTTTAAAAAGTTCTAAAAGTACATTGCCAATTTAAACACTGTGGCTCATATTACACATCAATAAATATTTCATTGGTAATGTCAAAATTTTCCCAGCAGCCCACACAGATTGGCGTGTATTATAAACTGGCACCTTAAGGTGTACAGTACAGTTTGTTCCAATTTACCGTAATTCTACTTCAATTAGAAAGGAGCCAAATGCCTCACATTGTGCCGCTCTGTATATTAGGATCGTTTGGAAGGTTCACGCTGTACTGGAGGGGTCTAGGCACAAACTTATTTTGCTTTTCTCTGCAGCTTCTCAAAAGCAGTGGTGTGGCCAGATTAATGATCCTCAGAGTCACACGGCGTCAGTATTCACCCTGGTGTCAGTATTCACCCTAAATTAGCATCTGGGGGAAGTGACAGGCGGCACATTACTGACACAGGAAGGGGGAAATCCTGGGGGGGCAATGACATCATTAACAAATATTTCTCTAAGCTGCAGTAAAAACAGACGGTGAACACTCACAGGGCTGCCAAAAAGCCCATCATGTTCCAGGCTGCAGATCGGTTTCGGATTATGAATTAGCTAAGGAACTCACAATATTTTTTTTAGGAAGAACTACGTCCTTTTGTACTGCTCCTGTCACAGGACAGAAGGAGATGGACAGTAAACAAGAGCAGCTGCTTCTAACAATGGCCTCAACACGAGATCTTCGTATGTCAGAACTGTCCTCATCTTCCTATGGTAGTCAAACTTTAGATTATTATTACCTGGTATTCATACAGCGCTGACATATTACGCGGCGCTGTACAAAGTCCATAGTCATGTCACTAATGGAGCTCACAATCTAACTGTCCCACCATAGTCATTATCACCATCTAAGGTCATCTTGGGGGGGGAAGCCAACTTACCTAGCTGCATGTTTTGGAATGTGGGAGCAAACCGGAGTACCCGGAGGAAACTCACGCAACATGGGAAGAACCTGCAAACTCCATGCAATCTTTAGATTTCAAAATTCATTGGGCGGGATTTATTAAAGCGCTCCAAGGCTGGAGAGGATACACTTTCAGTAAAGCTGAAGTGAGATCAGTGAAGCTGGGTGATTTAGCAAACATGGAATGGATCTGGTCCAGGATTGCAAACACTGGCTAACAAATAGCAAATAACTTTTTTAAAAATGCATTCCTGGTTTGCTGATCACCCAGCTTCCCTTTTCAGGCTTGGATAGCTTTAATAAATTAGACCCACTGCCAAGGACGGGACTGTACCTGATTATCGAGAAATAGCAATTCTTCATGTGGACAACGGACACCTAAAGAGGTGAAACAGGACCTCAAGGCATTTAAAATAAATGACTGAATGACCCAATCAGATTTCTCCTTAAATGTGAAGAAGCAGCCCAAAGCCTCCTGGGATACGTGACAAAACACTGCTCCACCATTCATACCTCGATAATATAACATATACATAATTTATACCTTGTATAAAGGAGTTATCTACCCTTTTATATAAAGAAAACATTTTGGTGATAAGGTCCACTATAAAACCTGTATCCTGCCACCAGTGATGTGCAGCAATGTACTTCTGATTCCTGCTTTTTCCTTATTGTACCAGGGTTTTTTTCTTTTTTACCTTCCTCTATGTCCATAGGGTTTAATATCTGGGTTATGTTTATTTCCCTAGTGGTTGAACTTTAAAATAGAGTTATGTCTTTTTTTCAACCCAACTATGAAAATTCATGGCAGGATCATAAGGTATTTTAATGAAAGCTGCAAAAAGAAAGGGATAGAAGTATTTTGAAAATATATTTGGATTGGGTTTTTTAATTTGTCCCCGAGATCACCCAGCACCCGCAAGGGAACCGGAAATGTGCCGGGTATCCTGGCAAAGCTTTGCAGCAATCATTCAGGTAAGAATATTTATTTCAGGGTCATGGTCTTTTCTATCCTGCACTAAACACGTGTCTAAATGCAAATGTTTAATGAAGAACTTTTCTTTCTACATTAAGGTGCAGAATAGGGTTCCCCAGCACTAGCCACTTGTCACAATTCTGCATTTGGTGGAAGGGTGAGCAGTGAAACAAAGGCAGACTGTTTATCGTACTCAAATTCAGGTTCTGTTCTCAGATTGCCGCTGTGCCGCCCTGTGTGTGTAGTCTGTAGCTGGCTGCTGCATATCAATGTACACACGACCACTCTATCCAGGGCAGTAGGGAAACGGCACAAAACAAAGCCGGCATTTATTCTGTTACTCTGCAATTTATTCCTGGAGAAGGTGAAGAAAAGAAGGCATTGCCAGGTCATTACTCTGCAGTGAACAGAGCTGTCATTTTCTTATGATGATATCGCTAACTACAGACGCTGCAACACTCTGGCAGCATAGCACAGTAGCAGTCTGACATAACTATATCCGCATTTTTAAGGCTACAACTACTTTTCTTCACTCTGTAGCAGACTGAGCGACAATGGCAGCATTTACAATGGTATTCAGAAAAGGAAAATACTTTGATTTAAGGTGTTGATTTTGTGGAGGAAAGAAATCCAAACCTTTTCAGTTGGTTAATAGAACTCGAATAGATTGGGTGTGACTGGAGGTGCACAAAGTTTAGGAGAATTTCCAGGACTTTAGTGATAAGAGAAAGAGACAAAGGGTTTTATTAGGGGCTATTTATCCTATTTTGCAAACACAAACAATAAATCTTATTTCCAATCCTCTTTCAAAAAGTAACAAACAATTGTTTTTTAGGCTACGTACACAGGTCAGATGACTCTCGTACGATAAAAGCCCCAGGCTGATATCGGACGAGAATCTAGTGTGCGTACAGCACTCGTGAAAAAGAGAGCGCGCAGCGGGGTACTGCTCCGTTGTTCTCCCCTCTCCCTTCTCCATAGAGCAGAAAAGTGCTGTATGTACAGAGCTCGTTCATGCATCGTGCAGTCTTTTGTAGTTGGAAAGGATCGTGAAAGATACTTCCACAATTATTGCACATGTGTACTCAGCGGCTTACTTTTTGAAAAAGAATTGCAAATTACACTTATTGTTTGTGTTTGCAAAATTAATAGCCCAAAAAAACATTTGTCTCTCATATTCATCAAGATAGGTTGCAATGTATAGACGTTGGTTATGTTAACTAATAACTGACCATAAGGAACATGACCATAACTGACTATAGGAACATGACCATACCCAATTAGTTTTATTATTCCACTTAGAATAGCTGCAGCATGCAGGGTGAAGCTACAGGAAGACAAGTACGACCTTGCTGACTCCTCTCCCCCACTGCTGCAGTAGGGGAGCCCCAAGAAGAAAAAAAAATGTAATTATCTTTATATAGGAGCCATGTATATTCTACATTTTCCTATGTTTTAAAGAGAATGATTTTATACTGGAGTTCAGCTTTAATTATCTGCTAAAAAGATGTCTGTGAAAAACACTCACCTCTTTAACATTCTGCAATGTTTCAGGTGTGATTGTAAAATCCACTGGGCTTGGGGTCAGCTTTGTATTCTGAGGCTGCAGAGATAGAAATAAGATTACAAACATTAAAATCCAATTACTCCAACCATAGTATAACTATTCAAGGCCCCTGTAATTTTACAGTGTTGGTCCCCCCCTCCTCCCCCAACCTAATATTATTATTACACTGTATTTATATAGCGCCATCATATTACGCAGCGCAGTACAAAGTCCATAGGTATGTCACTAGCTGTTCCTCAAAGTGGCTCACAATCTAATGTCCTTACTATAGTCATATGTCACTATGTCATTTGTCATTGGGGGGAATCCAATTAACCTAACTGAATGTTCTTCAAATACTTTGGTTCGAGTTTGTTATGTTTTGTTATTGTCACTTTCTGAGTGACAATCCTTACTCAATAAAGTCTAACTTTTATTTAATTTGTGATTTAAAATTGTTTAATATATGGATGTTATATAAGCACCAACCTTGTAACCCTTCCCTTATTTACAAAAATTATTAAAAATTATTTAAACACAATCCAATTACTCCAAGCTTGGCCATACAAGGCCCGATCAACACATGTGATGTAAAAGATTCAGCCAACAAATAACTAGTAGGACCATTTTATTGTTTTTGTTTTTTAACAAATAAATTGCAAAAATAAAACAAATGATTATGTGAAGAGTACTTAATTCACATAGCTTTTTTTATAGGTTTCATGTTGTGTGCTTAAAATGAACATATGACCCGGTGTCAACAGCCAATAAACAAGCACAATCATAGCACATAGTACAAGCCTTAGGACAGACAATTAGATTTTCACCTGCGTTTTAAGTACATTTAGTATTATATTAACCAACACTCATACTGATTTCTGTACAATCCTAGCAGCAGACTCCATATTCTTACTGTCCCATCTATATCCAGCGTTGGTGATTCCTCTGAATGGCACTTACCTGGGAGTGAATGATAAACTCACACGTTTTTGTTAAGTCTTTCGCCAGCAGGGACCTCTTCATATCACAGCGCAGGGTGTACTGGAGAGAAACACAAAACATTCCAATTATCTCATATTATCTATGACAGAATATACAGGTTTTGTGTTACAATAATTCCCAACTGTTCTAAATTTGCTCTCACTTTTTTTCCTCAGTGATATGTATGAGAATTAAGAAATGTCCGCATCACAATCAGTTTTAATCTCTGTGTGCTTTGTGAGATCTGTGAAGTATTATTATTATTATTATTATTAATATTATTAATAAACAGGATTTGTTTAGTGCCAGCATATTACACCGCGCTGTACATTAAATAGGGACTGATTAAATGACAGACACAGACAGTGACACAGGAGGAGGAGAGGACCCTGCCCCAAAGAGCTTACAATCCAGGAGGACGGGGAAGTAGCAAACAATAGGAGGCAGATCAAGAGAGTAACTTTGCCTCTATGCAGAGTTTTTTTTTGGTTAATACAGTCTAGTAGGTGCTACTCTCTCTGCCCTCGTGTAGGACGATTGGTCTTGTGTCTTACCCCTCCTATATCTCTCTGCATGATGACCGGTCTTGTATCTTACCCCCACCTGTAGTTCTCTGCATGATGACCGGTCTCGTATCCTACCCCCTCCTGTACTTTCTGCATGATAACCGGTCTTGTATCTTACCCCCACCAGTAGTTCTCTGCATGATGACCGGTCTTGTATACTACCCCTTCCTGTAGTTTTCTCCAGGTTGTATGTAGTGGGTTTACCAGTTGGGTACTTCACACAACTTTGCTCTCTGCACATCATAGTAATGAGGTCACCACTTTTTTCACATGGTAAAAACTGGATTTGCAAAGGCATTTGATGCACACTAAGTGGATTTATATCTTTCGTGCTACTGTGTAAATGTAACAACTTTTTAGATCCAGCCATTCAAGTGGCTTCACAGCCCAGCAGTAATAATAAGAACTGAGTGGTGCCAAGAAGTATGTAATCCTGCATGCCTTGCTACTCTTCAAATATGAATAGGCCATGTGCTTCCTTGCTGGGAGTTAAAGGGTTCTATGTAAATAACAAATATTTAGAAGCGCCCTACAACACAGAAAAAAAAAAAAGCCATCCGCTCACCTGGATGTTGACAAACACTCCGTGATACGTCTCATACAGAACCTTATTGGTCTTCATTATCAGGGGGAATTCGAAAGGAATTTCTGTTTTACCACTGGGAAGTTTTCCCGGCTTCACCATTTCTACAGTACTGCTGATGATTTGAATTGGCTGAAATAAACAAATCAATATCACATAAAATTGCTTAATGGTAAAAAACAGAGATTAAAAAATTCTCTACAAAAAAACCAAAGACTAATGTTTACAAAAATTCCAGGAAAAAAATTCAAAAAAAGAGCTTTTAGAACTGGTGAGCCAGTCAGACACTTTTACTGGGTCCGGGAAAATGTCTAAAAAAAAAGCTCTAAAAAATGAAAATGTTCTTTATATAAAATATTTCCTATCCATGCAACAGACTTTGCAAGCCAGATAGGGCTTTTTCTTCAAGTGGAACTAAAAGTACAAATAAACAAATTACACTTACCTTTAATTCTGCAAATCTCTTAATAGCACTGGCCCCACGTCGTCCTAGAATTCCTCTGCATCCTAGTGCAGAAGAAGCCCCCCTTAGTGGGAAAAAATGCCCCTTCTGCGCATGCTGGAGATCAGACATGTGTAGAGGGAACACCCAGAGCCTCCCGGGATGTGTGACGTAGGTATCCCGGGAGGCTTTACACTCCTATTCAGTCTTGATCACTGCTAACAGCAACCAGGATGTCTCCATACTTGCAATGGAAACTTAAAGACCAACTTTGGGCAGTAATACTTTCCACCGCAAGATACATTGTTCTCTTCAGTCTCTTTAGGAAAGGCACACCGCCCAGCACTCATTAATAACCATCTGCTTAGATTGGGCTTTGTATACAATGACACTGATTTATTAAATCTCTCCAAGGCTGGAGAAAATACACTTTCATCAGAGAAGTTTGTTTTTAAATAAAAAGTTAAAAGTTAAATAAAAACTGGACTCTCTAAGGTAATGGGCATAAGAAACTGTTGCTCCAACAGGGGAATGAAATCCTTCCTGATTCTCTGAGGCACTCCGATGTTCCCCAGATCAGCAGTCTCTGCTATCTTTACTTTAAAGCTTTAATCCCCAGTTATTTTCTGTGCTTCGAGAAATCATCCAGCTTTTTCTTAAAGCAATCTATAGAACTTGCTGAAACTCCTTCCTGAGGGAGCCGATTCCTTATTTTCACAGACCTTACAGTGAAGAATCCCTTCCTTATCCAGAGCTTAAACTTCTTTTCCTCCAGATGCAAAGAGCGCCCCCTTGTGCTTTGTTGGACTGGGAACAATCTGTGAGTGCAAGGCATCAAGTGGAGTATAACAGCGTCACAATGTTAACTCACCTTCACCGAATTGTAGAAGGCTTCAAACACACCAACACTTTTTGCGCTAAGCTGCAGATTAACAGAACCCTCCATGGTCAGGGTGATGCCTTGATGCTGAACGGTGTCCTTACTCATCACCACCACCACTCCAGACAAGACTTCCTAGAAAGAGAAGAAAGGTCAGACATTTCCACATAACTATACTATGATACAAGACAGTGCTCAACCATGAAGTTTTTTTAAGCTGGGTGGGAAGATATTGTAGGCCGGTGGCAGCCCCTGTATTGTGACCCAACTTTTAGGTAATTACCAAAAAACAGCAGGGTGGTTACTGAAAAGTGCCGGGAGGTGTGCCCAGCTAAAAGGGCCTGGGGAGAACATTGCTAGAACTGGACATCACAGTAAGTGATTTTTTTTCTGAAACATTCTAAAGCTGAACTCCAGGCAGGCAAATAATAAAAGGTTTTACCAGCCACTGAATTGTGGGATAATTTTTTTAATGTACAGAACCCCATCTGTCAACACTTGCACAGTATTTGCAGCGCTGCAGTGCGGAGCCTTCAGGGTGCCGCAAAGAACATTCTAATACAAGACGGGAGGCCGGTCACATGACTGACCAGGGTTCTCCCCAGGCCCTTTTAGCTGGGCGCACCACCCGGCAATTTTCAGCACCCACCCGGCTGTTTTTGGGTGGTTACTGAAGAGTTTGGTCACAATACAGGGGCTGCCACCCGCCTACAATTTCTTCCCACCCAGCATAAAACAATTTCTGGGTTGAGCACTGCTGACATTACATAACTGGGCTTTGCTCTTCCTGTAGTTTTTTTCTCATTCATAAATAGTTATTTGCATGCATCAGAGTCCCATATATGCAAACTGGAAGAAGGAACTAAGAAATATAGACTGCCCTGGATAAAGTTCAAGATTGGGGGAAAGGGTTAGGCAAGGTAAAGCAAAATATAATGTGATCACACATAAATGCAAAGAAGCAAATGGTTGGTGTGTGATGTTGGGGTGAGGGGTTAGAACTCTACTAGGCACCTTTAAAATACCATCAAATCACCCTCAAAACTCCCATGTAGTGTACCTTTTTTTTTTATTACCTTTACCCTCTCTTCTAAACTGATTTGTATTATTTTTGTTATCAGTTCCTCTCTGCCACTGCTGACAGCACAAAAAAACTACAAACCTCAGCTGTATCATATAGTCGCTGCTTTGTGACTCCAATAAGTCTAAGTATAGTAGAAATAGACAACATACTAACAGAATAGTAAACTTCAGCATGGACAGGTAATGTCTGAGCCCACACAGCACTGCCTCTCACACACTGTATCAGCACAAAGGGATATATTTGCCCGGATATGCTGCATTTACATACAGACCAGTTTAGGAATAATCCATATGTAGAGCAAAGACTAAATGATTGACAGGGCAGATGGGGGCAGGATAGCACAGATGGAGAGACCTGTGCTGGATAATTCTGGCAGTCCATCAGACACAAAATGAGGGGCTAATGCTAGTTGCATTGTTACATGTGTTATGATTATCTTTTTCCTGCCCTATCTGGGATTTTCTTTACAAACTATAGGCTATAGACTTATTTTAGTGGTGAATGCACCAGATCTGAAGGACCTCAGACAAATGTGCCCTCACCTACTTATAAGACTTCAACAGCATCTGCTGAGTTTACCTAAAAAACAGGAACACTTGGGGCAAGAAGAGATTACTTCGGAATTGGGGTATTTGTTTTCATATTATCACCCGATTGTGTTTTATTTGGCATTATTGTTGTATATTTAGACTTTTGATAGTAGGATGTGCTTCTAATTTTTAACATATTCAGGGCAGATAAATAGAGAGATTTGTAAGACTACATACACACGTCCGAGGATTCTCGTCCGATTATCACCTCAGGGCTGAGTGTGTACAGCGCTAGTCATTTTGTCGTTCCGTCCTGGCAGATACACGAAAGATGAATGATCGTAATGGAAGTGAAGGAGCGAGAGCAAAGCGGGGTGTCTGTATTGGTCTGTCATTTGCAATCCCTATTTAATGTACTGCGCTGCACAATATGTTGGCGCTATATAAATCCTGTTTATTAATAATATCTCCATAGATGGGAAGTCTTCTGACAGGGCAGAAATTCATGAGAAGTCTCCCCAAAAGGTCATTTTTAGTAAGAGGGGGAAGCATAGAACTTCCGACAATGTTTTTACTTTTATCTGTCTGTGTGAAAACCACCCCTCACCCCCATATCCTGCATCTCTCTGTGCCTGGAAGTCACATAAATAACAAAAACTCTGCTTTATTCATAACTAAAACATATAACCTGGCTGGAGTTCAGCTTTTATAAATTCAGTGAAATTAATTCCAGGTGAATCAAAAAGAAGATGAACAGCAAATTATAGTTCATTCTTTTTCATTAGCAGCCTAGTGGTATAAAAGTCTATTACTGCCTCCATGCCGTAGATCAGTGGTTGCCAACTGGTGATCCGCAAGAAAATTTTGGGGGTCTGTGGCTCTGGCCAGCACACCCCCAAGCAGGGTCAGGAAAGGATCCCGCTGGGGGGACAAACCAGCCAGAGCCGCGGACCTTGTCCCCCATACAAAACCCAGGCTCAGGGAAGTGGGCGAGTTGTGTCCCTGGACACAGGTTCAGATCTACGATGGGAGTGAGCGGGGTCGTGTATTCATGACGTCACTCTGCGGGAAGCTTCTCTCCCTTTGAGTAATACCCGGCTCCCTGCGCATGCCCAGTCCAAAGCCGGTATTTTTAGTGGACCGCCGGTCCAAAAAGGTTGGCAACCACTGCTCTATATGGAAGCAGTTGTCTCTCTGCAGAGATGCAACAAATCTCCTACATAGCAAAGCTCTTACCCTCTGCCGACTGGACAGCTCTGCCTTTGACTTGGGGCACATCAGGCTTTTGCAGAGAGGCCGCTGCTTCCATATAGAATGTGTTCCTCTCTGCTGCATGCTAGATTGTAAGCTCTTTGGAGCAGGGTCCTCTCCTCCTCCTGTGTCACCGTCTGTCATTTCCAACCCCTATTTGTTGTACAGCGCTGCATAATATGTCAGCGCTATATAAAAGCTGTTTAATAATAATTTATATGAAATTCCAGGGGAACATTTACACAACCATTATTATTATATGATCAGAGCACACCCTTCATCTTACCCCCTCCCTGTAGACTTTATTAGCCCTCTTGATCTTGATATCCAGCACAGTCCCCATCTCTTCTTTCTGCCCAGTGTGCCTCCTAAGGAAGAAGAAAGTCACATGACTAGCTGCGCACATGATCACGTGGACTCACTCCTCCAAACCCAGCCCGCCACTCCATCAACCAGCTTTATTGAGAGACCCTGGTGATCAAAACAGCTCACGTGGATCCGCCCACCCTGGTTACCGTGACGACAGGGAGTGGGCGGTGACGTGGCGCTGGTGGCGCAGTTAAATTAGAAATGCGCGGGAGAGAGGGGTGTCCCGATCTGACTCATGACAGGGATTACCACACGCTGGTCAGCGGCCCTGCTGATCATTGTCCCGTGATGGCAGGAAAAATTAATTTCTGAGGAAAGATTGTGTTTTCATACAGCTGCCATTAATGGTTAGGGAAGGAAGAGAACTCCCCCCTCAGGCTGTGTACTGGCGGCGCATACAAAGCACAGCGAGCCCCATAGATGGGTCAGGGCTGACTGACGTAGAATGCAGCCGTGTGACGCACGTTTATTATTCCCCAGACTGGCTTTGCTTTTTTTTCCTCCCCCTCTTGCTAATGATGCAAGCAGGTGAGTAACACGGGCACAGCAGCCCTCCCGCTGTCTCCATGGCGCTCTCCGGCCTGTTACCTCACAACAGCGCCCGTGGTGAAGCGGCTACACGCAGCCAACTTGTGAGGTAACAGGCAAAACTAAGGAGGCCCCGTGCGGCGCCCGCTCAGAGCGAGCTGAAAGCCTATTGGTTTAGAACATACGAGCTGCAGAGCTGATTGGACAAGCCGGTCGTAGGAGGGCGCGGCTTGCTCAAAGTCCTCCCGCTTGTTGTAGAGCTCGCGTTGGACAGATTAACTCTTCTTCTGCTGGAGCAAAGTGAGTGCTGGCTCTTCACATAAACAGACTGCCTTAAAGGGCCAGTACGCCTGAAATAGATACAAGGGCTGAGGAAAGTGCCAGCACCATTGGAGGAATATAGCTATTTCATATTTAGAAGCTGTGCCTTAATATTACATGTAATGGAACAAAAATATAAACATTAAATACAGAAGGTAAATATATGAACTGCAAAGTTGTGGCTGTTAGGTATTCCCATTCTAGGCCTTGCTCTGTTATACTGAATGTTGCTTTAAAGAGGAACTAAACTGAAAAATACCACAAAAAAAATACACACCCTCAATCCTGCAGGGCAGTCCAATCCCTCCAGCAGTGTCTTGCATTGGGTCGTCCCGGAGCTGGTGCACCGCCATCTTCTCCCTGGTTCGCCATCCTACGTCGCACAACCCAGGTGGGAGATAGGGTGAAAAAAAACTTGCCCTGCGTGAGATCGGCAATTTTTTTTTGTGCATCCATTGAATCCAATACAAAATAATTAGAAATTCCCGCCACGCTTCCTTTGCATGTACCGCCATTACTGGAAACTCCCGGGGGACAGATCCGACGAAGAGGACGGGAACAGACGGGCAGACGAGCAACACTTGCTCAGGTTACCACTCAGAAGGTTTATAGTCTTAGGTCAATAAACCTGAGCAAGGGAATCGGGCGTTGTGACTATTTATATAATGCAGCAAAGTATCTACACCTGGGTCACTGGACTTTCTAAACCACATGGCGGGTAAATGTCCTTCAGATTTCAGGGTGACCAGACTGTGGTAAATGGGAGATTAAATGCCCTGGTATCAGTGGGTGGTTTGTTCCCTCATGATTGGTGGTATTGTCAGTAATAGTGTCCAATCATGGGTATTAATGGGCGGAATGGTGCCCCATCAGTGGTATCACTAAAAGGAATAGTGTCCCATCAATTGGAGGAATAATGCCTCATCCTTGGTATTAATGGAAGAAATGGTAACCCATTATTGGAATCAACTAGAAGAATGATGCCTCGTCATTGCTATGATTGGAAGGAATAACGTTCCATTAAAGGAAGGAATTGTGCCCCATCAGTGGTATTAATGGGAGGAAGGATGACCTGTAATTGGAGGGAATTGTGTCCCAATATTGGTATTAAAGAGAAAAATTGTACTCCATCAGTGGCTTCAATGGGAGGAATGATGCCTCATCATTGGAAGAAATAGGTTCTTACCTTTGGAATCAATTAGAAGAACAATGCCATTAGTATCCTTGGAAGGAATAGTATCCTATCATTGGTATCAACGAGAGGAATGGTACACATCAATGGTATCAATGGAAGGGATTAAATCTTGTCATTGGTTTCATTAGAAGGAATGATGCCTCATTATTGGTATTATTGGGAGGAACAGTACCCCATCAGTAATATCAATGGAAGGAATGATGCCTCGTTATTGGTATCATTGGAAGGAATAGTGTCCCATCAATAGAAGGAATTGTGTCCCATCAGTGGTATTATTAGGGAAATGGTGCCTTATTAGTGGTATCAATAGGAGGAATGTTGCCTTGTCATTCGTCTTTAGGTATCATTAGAAGGAATGGTGCTCCATCATTGGTAATATTAGGAGGAATGAGGCATCATTATTGGTATAATTGAAAGGAGTAGCGTCCCATCAATGAAAGGAATCGTGCCCCATCAGTGGTATAAATAGGAGGAAGGATGCCTCATCATTGGTATCATTCAAAGGAATGGTGCCCCAGCAATGGTATCAATGGGAGGAATGATACATCATTAATGGTATCATTAGAAGGAATAGTGTCCCATCAAAGAAAGGAATTGTGCCCCATTAGTGGAATTAATGGGAGGAATGATGACTTGTCATTGGTATCATTGGAAGGAATATGCTTTATCAGTGGTATCAATGGGGGGAAGGATGCCTCATCATTGGAATCATTGGAGGGAATAGTGTCCAATCATTGGTTTTAATTGGCAAAATGGTGCATTATATGTGGTATCAATGGGAGGAATCATGCCTTGTCACTCATCATTAAGTATCAAAGTATCTAGGAGATAATGATGCTCTGTCATTGATATTAATGAGAGGAATGACTCCACCAGTGTATCAATGGGAGGAATGATGCCTCATCATTGGATAAAAATAGGTTCTTATCATTGGAATCAATTAGAAGAATGATGTCATTAGTATCATTGGAAGGAATAGTATCCCATCGTTGGTATCAATGAGAGGAATGGTACCACATAAGTGGTATCAATAGGAGGGATTATGCCTTGTGATTGGTTTCGGTAGAAAGAATGATGCCTCATCATTGGTATCAATGCAAGGAATCATGCATCATTATTAGTACCATTGTAATAAATAGTGTCTCATCAGTAGTATCAATGAGAGGAATGATCATTAAAATGAATAGTGTCCCATCATTGGTTTTAATGGGGGAAATGGTACCTTATAAGTGGTATCAATGCGAGGAATCAGGCCATTTATCATTGGGTATCATGATATCATTAGAGGGATTGGTGCGCCATCATAGATAATAATGAGAGGAATAGTACCCCATCAGTGGTATCAATGAAAGGAATGGGGCCTCATTTTTGGTATCATTGAAAGAAATTGTGTCCCATTATTAGTAATAATAGGAGGAATGGTACCCCATCAGTAGTATGATTTGAAGGAATGATGCCTCATAATTGTTATCAAAGGAAGGAATAGTGTCCCATTATTGGTATTAATTAGGGGAAATGGTACCACATCAGTGGTATCATTTGAAAAAAATATGCCACATCCTTGGAAGAAATGGGTTACTATCACTGGAATCAATTAGAAGAATGATGCCATTAGTATTATTGGAAGGAATAGTATCCCATCATTGCTATCAATGAGAGGAATGGTACCACATCATTAGTATCAATGGGAAGGATTATGACTCGTCATTGGTTTCAGTAGAAGGAATTGATACCTCATTATTGGTATCATTGAAATGAATACCATCATTGGAATCATTGAAATGAATACCATCATTGGAATTAATAGGGGAATGGTGCCATATTAGTGGTATCAATGAGAGGAACCATGCCTTGTCATTCATCATTAGGTATCATTAGAGGGAATGGTGCTCCACCATTGATGAGAAAATGTAATGACAGAACAGTAGGCTACTTGCAGCACTGAAAAAGTTTGAGGTATTGTATGAAATTAAAAAATCACTTTCAATAAATATACAAGAATTATAAAAACCATAAAAAAATGGGAGTAACAGAGGTTTAATACACTGTATCCTTCAACAAATTATCCTTTACAAACATGTACCAGGAATCAAAGAGACAGAGAAGTTGGGTTTCTTCCCAGGAGTGTAGGAGTAGTGAGCCCGCTGTGGTCTTCCAACCTTTGCCTGGACAAACACAGCATGCTCACTACTCCTACACTTCATGGACATATAAAAAACCTCCCTATTCGGAGTACCTGTCCTCTCAACTGAAGCTGAATTCAACTACTGGAATCGGAAGACATTCCCTCTATCAACTGATCCACGTTAGGTTTCATCCTTTCATATCCTCTTCCTCTATCAACGTGTAACTTATCCAGACCTCCATTGATATTGATTGTGAAATTCTACCCTTCTTGAACCCTAAGGAGTTTTTTCTTCAACAACCTTAATGAATCTTCCCATGATACATGGGTCAGTGAGCCCCCCAACAATTATTGCGGTCTGAACCCATAAAAAGTACCTCAATATTTCTTTATTTGCGCCTACACCCGACTATTTATTTATATATATTGCATTTTTCTTGATTGGGCATACTATCAACACTTTAATGTAATGGTCTCTATTATCCCCTGAAGAAGCCCACATGGGCAAAATGCGTCGGGAAGAGACCCAACTTCTCTGTCTCTTTGATTCCTGGTACACGTTTGTAAAAACTTGGTTGAAGGATACAGTGTATTAATCTCCATTACTCCGATTTTTTATGGTTTTTATAATTCTTGTATATTTAATAAAAGTGATTTTTTTATTTCATCCAATATCTAAAAGTTTTTCTGTGCCGCAAGTAGCCTACTGTTATGTCCTTACATTTTCTCATAAATTGTCCCTACTCGGACATTAAGGGCTTAGGCACATTAACCAAATTGAGTGATTTATATTAACTTACATCATTATTAGGAGGTTGACAACGCCTATTTGTTCCTAATCTCTCCACCATTGATAATAATGAGAGGAATAGTATCCCATCAATGGTATGAATGGGAGGAACGAGGCCTCGTTATTGGTAGTATTGAAAGGAATAGCGTCCTGTCATTGGAATCAATTGGAGGAATGGTATCCCATCAGTAGAATCAATTGGATGGTATGAATAGTGTCTTATCATTGGTATGAATGTAACAAAAAGTGTCCCATCGTTGGTATCAATAAAAAGAATAGTGTCCCATTATTGGTGTTAGTGTGAGCCAAAGTGTCCCATCACTGGTATTAGCAGGAGGAATGGTCCCTCTTCATTAGTATCAATGGATAATTAAGTAACCCATCATTAGTGCAAGTGGAAGGAATAGTGTTCTTTTACTGGAATCAGTTGGAGGAATAGTGTCCATTATTGGTGGTAGTTGGAAGGATAGAAGCTCGTTACTGGTACCCATTTATAGAATGCCCTTTCCACTGATGACAGATTTCCACCCATGTTTTACACAATGCCCTTTCATTGGTATCAGTATGAGGAAAAATGCTCCATCATTGGTATCAGTTGGAGGGACAATGCCTCGCTTTGGTATTATTGGGGAGAATAGTGCCCGTTACTGGCATCAGTGGAAAAATGCAGTACTATAGCTAATGGCTAGGTACAGACAATATACAAAAACTTAGGATTTAGGACTTTTAGAACAAAATCAATCACCTTATTCATAGCACAAAAAGTTAAAACAATAAAATCTTATTATATAGATAATATATTATCAAACAATATCTTTAAGCCAATTCCTTTCTCACATAGTATATGTGTTCCTCTACGCGTTTCACTAAAGTAACTTCTTCAGGAGAAACACCAATAGCAGTACAGTTTAATCACCAACTTAAGTAACATTATGGGCCTGATTTATTAAAGCTTTCCAGGACTGAAGAGGATACACTTTCATCAGTTAAGCTGGGTGATCCAGCAAACCTGGATCTGGTCCAGAATTCAAAACATTTGCTAGCAAATGACTTTGAAGAAATCCATTCCAGTTTTGCTGTATCACCCAGCTTCACTGATGAAAGCGTATCCTCTTCAGCCTTGGAGAGATTTAATCATTCACATCCAATGGGACTCTCCAAGACTGGAAAAGATACACTATAATGGGAGAACCTGGGTGATTCAGCAAACCAGGAATGGATCTGGTCTGGGATAGAAAACGTATCTCACAAACTTCTTTCTAAACAAGACTTCAAAATATTTTAGATACTGGCAGAGAAGGAAGTTGCTGCTTTTATGGCTGATCAACCCACAATACTGTGATATGATTTTAAGACAAACATATTAGGACAGCATCATCTCTTTCAAGTCTTGATCTCTTTCAAGAAATATGTCGTCTCTCTAACGCTAGGTTCAAACTTCTAAGGTACAAATTATCGCTGCTAGGGCTGGAGGAACATTTACAAAAATTACTGTGATGAGTACATGTTAAAAATGGAAAACTTATTTCACTTCCAATGTTCAAATACAGGAACAGGGAGGCAAATACCCTTCAAAAGAAGCTATCCTCCTCCGCCCTGGGAAGATGGATTCTATAGACTACCCATTCAGAAGCTTCATCCTGGTAAATCTGTTGGCTTCAATGCAAAAAAAAAAAAAAAGTGGGTATATGTATGAAGAAAAAGTGACACATCCCAGCCTTCTGTCCACTATAGCAGTGTTTCACATCTCGGACAGGACACTATCTGCATGGAGTTTGCAGGTCCCCCCTGTGTTTGTGTGGTATGGTTTAGATCAGAGGTGGGCAAACTTTTTCACTCAGGGGCCACAATCTGATCTAAAATTTGGCAGACAGGCTGGGCCAATTGCAGAATGGGTGGGGTTATGTCATCATGATGCTACTGAACGTGACATCATAATGGCATAACCCCGCCCACTCTCCTATCGCAGATCTGAGCCTGCGATGGGAGAGTGGGCGGGTTGTTTTGCCCACTTCCCCAAGCCCAGGATTTGTACAGGGGTGATGATCCGCAGCTCTGGCCGGTGCGGCCCCCCAGCGAGCTCCTTCTCTTGACCCCGCTCGGGGGGGACACCGGCCAGAGCAACGGCTCGTTTTATCTGGCCTGTTGAACTCTCTCTTCAACAGGCGGAGCTGCTGAAGTAGAAAGAGAGTTCAACGGGCCAGATAAAAAAGCCTAATTGGCCGTAGATGGCCCGGGGGCCGTAGTTTGCCCATGCCTGGTTTAGACCAACTGTACCAAAATTCCCCTTCTAGCTCCCATAAAATTGTCCCCTGTATGTTGATGTAACTTTGTTGCACAGTTGACTTGTTCATTGCTTAACTATGTGGCCTTACTATATTCATGCTCTGTAAAATCAGACTTTATATACTTTTATCTGTCTTCCTACATGTATGTTGTTACTTAATATTCCCAATTATTTGTGCCTTTCATTATATTTTATTTAGATTTATTTTCAATCTCCTAGATTGTAAGCTCTTCTGAACAGGGTCCTCCCCTCCTCCTCCTGTGTCACTGTTTGTATCTGTCTGTTATTTGCAAGCCCTGTTTAATGTACAGCGCTGCGCAATATGTTGGTGCTATATAAATCCTGTTTAATAATATTAATTCTTTTATGTGATCCCTTGCATGGAGCACTGTGCTCTAGCTGCTTCAGCACACAGTTCTGAGAACAGCTCCCGAACTTCCCCCTCTCTCAAACACCTCTGTCCTTTTCTGTCTACACAGCATAAGGTCGGCCTAAGTTTTCTATGTTTTAAAATAGGGATCCTTGTCTTGGTGCATTAGCTTTGTGAATTGGGGCAAAGTAGGTGGAAATGGCATGAAATGTCCTGAACTTGGAAAGCTGTGCCAAAAAGCAGATATAACGGCAGAAGTACTAGTCACCAATATTACCTGCGGTCTACCTATAGCTTGTCTTTTTACCAGGACTGACCTGGCTTGTGTCTGAATGTGAAAGTAATGGCTGAAATGAAGCCGAAGTCTATTTAAATCAATTACAACCAACTGATTTTCTTTCTCTCGATCAAGTATGAATCGCTTGTTCATATTTTCTGTTTAGAAGTAACTTTTTGTCTGACTAGCAGAATATTGTACATGTGTGTGCAGTATTTTGGGGCTTCCAGTTACCCAGAAATTCTTGTACTGTTGGGTGCAAAATTGACAGTGTATTTTCGCTTGCCTTAGATGTCACACTGCAGATATACAGTTTTTAAAGACAATAGATATATTTTTAGGATACTGTTTGGGCACAATTTACATTTACAGATGTTCCTTATAAGACAGCAAATTTAGAGGGTTTGGGTTCACATACAATTCTGGCAAACAGAACTTAGTGAAAGAATTGTGCAGCTTAAAATTCAAAATGATTTCTTTAAAAAAAGCTGCTGGAGTCTGAGTTAAAAAGTATGTTCCCTGCCAATGGGCCTGATTTATTAAAGCTCTCCAAGGCTGGAGAAGATACTTCATCAGTGAAGCTGGGTGATCCAGCAATGGATTTGTTATTTGTTAGAAAATATTTTTAAACCTGGACCAGATCTATTCCAGGTTTGCGGGATCATCCAAATGTATTCTTCAGTCTTGAAGAACTTTATTAAATTAGGCCCAATGGCAGGGCAGAGACGTATTGTTGCTTTATAAGGAAGCAGTGGCCGTTCTGCAGAGGTCTGACACACACCCCTTCTAAGTAAGACTTATAGCAATCAGCAGGGAATTGCTGAGCCTTAGCTTTGACACAGCAGTATACAAACACAAGAGTAAGACAATATTTATATTTTTTTTTTGCCTGACCCCACTAATTATATATATGTATGCTGTATATAGTGAGGGGGACAGGCTATTCCATATTAAAGAACACTCCTGGAATTGCTCAGTGCAGAAGATTTTTTAGCTAGAAAAATATCTCAACTCAACAGTGTTTGGCAGTTTGGGTTGCAGGTAAGTGGAAAAATTTGAATTTCAGTGAAAAAAGTCTCACACACCCCGAACTAATCTTTTTTTTTTCCATCCCAAAAAAAAGGCCAAAAAATCCGACCTGAATTTACATTTGTCCCTTTGCAGGGATTTTGTTTTGATACAATATACTATTCATATAGTATATGTCACAGAGTGACATTGTTGTGTTTTGGTTCTTAACTTCAAATGTATATGACTTAATCACTCAACAAGTCAGGTCAGGAATGACTAAGAAAGGAAGAACTTCTTCATTGTGATATTACTTATAATGTAGCCACCATGGTTACCTTGTTTTTTTCTGTTTTTTTTTTTGTTATTAGATCTTACAGGGCATCTGTACATCTTGGAAACAGGAAACATCTCTTATCTTTGCCAATATTCAACAGCTTGAACACTTGTATCCTCCAGACGGAGGCAAAAGAAAATGCTTTATTCCTTCCAGAGGAAAAACTTTGGTGAGCCAAAATCCTAAGACATTCTCCTCCTGATTTAATTGTTTTCAATTTTTTGTTACAATTATATTCATTTTACCTTTTTATCAAATGTTAATTATTTTGTTTAATAATTATTTTGTTTAAATTGTTTAGTGACAGAAAGGTAATACAGAAAATGCAGTGTATCTGTGTTTTCTTTTAAAGCAGAACTAAAGTAAAAATAAAAAAAACACACTTACCTTTAATCCTTCAGATTTGTTGATCAATCAAGAGGTTTCATTCACTGGGTCCCGCGTTGTCCCGGTATCCTTCTTTGACCCGGTGCAGAAAAATCGCTAGGCGCTACCATCTTCTTCACTCTTCTTCCAGGGACTTCTTCGCATACCACCCAATCTTGCACTGCGCAGGCGAGGGATCGGGTGAAGTAGCTAGGGAAAGACATTGCCGATCTCACTGCGTAGGCATGAGATTGGCAATTTTTTTCCCATTAAACAATGGGCTCCTTCTGCGCATGCCCGATAGCGCAGCCAAGTACCTACCGGGATGTGTGACGTAGGTATTCCGGAAAGCTTTGCGCCATAGCAATCAAGACAAAAAGGGGAGTTTGAGTTTAGCTTTAAAGTATATAGAATGTTTTTTTCACAAAAAATTTTGGTTTAATTTTCCTGTTTTTTTTTTCTTTTTGTCTGTGGACACAACAGTAAGTAAAAGGCCAACTCTCCCAATGTAAGGGAAACCCCATCCCAAGCCTGATTTATTGAAGCTGTCCTACACTGATAGACTATCGTGGAAGAACCTGGGTGATCCTGGAATTAATTTCCCGAACATGATTTGCTATTTATTGACAAATGTTTCCAATTGTGGGCTGGATCTACTACAGCTTTCCTGAATCATCCGGGTTCTTCCATGATAGTCTATCTTGGACTTGACGGGATGCTTTTCTTTCATTCTAATGCATGCCTACAATATCCATTGATGCAAGGCAATGCAGCTGCATCCTACAATACTGCCAAATGGCTTTCAATGGAAAGCTTTTAAAGTCCAAGCAGACAAAAACAGTTCAGGTCCTCAGGTACAGCTTCCTATCCAAAGAAAGAGTCTTTCAAATCTAATGGGACAATCAGTTATGACAGTGCTGGAATGCACATTTTTAGGCACAACTATCATTCCTCGAAGTTCCCTAAAAGATAAGAATTTCTCAAGCTCAGGTCCACTTTAACAGCAATGTATAAGGCTGACAAATCATCATGCTGAAGAAGACTGGTATATAAATTACAATTAAAGTGTTCAGTTCATTATGGTACCTTAAGAATGAATAAAGAGCAACAAGAAAACAATGATATATGAATATTTCATGTTTAACTTTGTTTTCTTAGGAAAAGTATTACCGGTATGAAGTCAGTCTGCATAAAGGCTGCTGGTTGTTATCGTTATTTCTAGCTGAACACTAAAGGGTAGCAGAGCAGCTGCAATGTCAGCATCCTTTCCATAAAAAAACTCCATGTCCCATGATTCTTTGCATTGTATATTATGAATATGGGTGTTACATTTGTAGTGTCAGCTCTTTACAGAAGGATGGGTTGGCTACAAATGTAAACATTGTGAATGAAGCATGAATTGTAGCCACAGGCATTACGATATGCAGTTCTTTGTAAAGAATAGAAGGTATTTATGGGGACTAGATGAATACATTTTAGAACAACAGTAGGACGGAATCTATCATTAGACATTATTTTTTATATATTTTAAGCATCCTGTAAGAGATTTGGTAGATTTCAAATGTTACATTATTAATAGTAAAAAAAAAAAAAGTTTCCAGACAGTATAACACTATCTTTTAAATATAGCTATGGAGGATTTAATTTAAGTCAGGTATTTTATGATACATTATCCTGCATGCCAGTATCAGGTTCTAAAACATACAAGCATGAAAGAAATGTTATTTTCAGTTCAGCATTATCGGTAACATAAGCTCACACCAGTTAGTGCTTTCAGCATGTCTGTCTCCTGCTGTACACCACGCAGTCTGCTGTCTCTGAGAAATGAGACATACTATGAAATGTGATCATCCAAAGAGCAAAAAAATACCCCAATATTACAACTGTCTGCAGCTTGCTCATACTTCATCTGTTCCTATAGTCTCAGGAATTGTTTCTTGGGAATAGATAAATCTAGAGACGTCCTATATTGATAATTCAGGGCCAGCTCCAGTCCATTTTTTTTAGAATGACCTGGGTGGGTTGACTTATTCTCCAGATGTAATATTTATCTTTTCCTACAGAATATTACTGCAGACCATAACGAAGGTGTCGAGCATTAGCGTACCTTTCTATACATTTTATGTAAGTAATATTTTACAAGTAATATGTAACAGCCATTTTTATTACCTTTCCGAGATCACATGACTACCCCTGACAAATATTTCCATCTGCTTTTCTCTCCAAAAGAATGAACCCATCTTTCAGGCATCCAGCCAACTACTTTCTGGACTGAGATGATAGCTTCATGGATGTAAATCCTTACAGCTGCTCTGTTCTTTACTTTTACAAATGCCTTGCGCAGAACAGGCTCCCATCTTTTCAGAGAATGTGTTGTCATATCTTCACCAACTTTGGTAATTCTGAGACATTGGGCCCGATTTATTAAAGCTCCCCAAGGCTGGTGAAGATAGACTATCGTGGAAGAACTTGGGTGATCCAGCACACATGGAATGGAATTCTTAAAAATCATTTGTTATGTTAGATGGCAAATATGTTAAACTCTGAGATAATGGGCCTGATATATTGACCTCCCTAGCGGTCTAATTCCGTCCAAATTTCCATGCAAAAAGCGGTACAATTTTTTGCTTGGAAATTTATTTTTCATTGTAGGCTGTAATTCTTGGGCATAACTCACTGATATTTAATATATTTAATAATAAACTTTAAATAACAAAACACAAAAACCTGTTAAAAAAATATAAATATATAAACATGTAATGTATAGTAGCATATATAATATATATAAATAATATAATTTTATATATATTATATGAACATTTCTTTGTATTGGACTCAATACAGCTATTTTGTATTGAATCCAATACAACATTTTTAGAATTTCCCGCCGATCCTCCCACCCGCACCAACGCATGTACCGACGTCTCTGGGAAACACCGTAGATCTCGTCTCTGCATTTCCAGCTGGAGATCGGAGGAGCAGGACGTGTCCCCAGGACTTGCAGGGACCACCAGGATGCAAAGGGACAGCAACGGAGTTAAATGCGACCCTGAGTGTGACTTGGGATTACCAAGTTTTTTTGCATGTAAAATACACCGCTAGGGGGGTTAAAGCTCTCCAAGACTGAAAAAGATTCCAGACTATCATGGGAGAACCTGGGTGATACAGCGAACCTGGAGTGGATCTGGTCAAGGATTGAATTTTTTTTTTCAAGCTAGTAGCGTGTAATGCTTTTAGGAAAGTTTCTGTACACAGAAAAGTAAACAGTGTGTGTAAATCCAAGGAACGACTAGAACTAGAACATTTCGAAATTTCATTACTGTTCAAAGTTCTGTGAGAGAGATTTCTCTTTAATTCCTGTCCCACAAATAATGGTTTCACCAGGCTAAGAACTGAAATGAAGCGTCTCTTTTTTATATCTTTTTAAGGATATTTTAGCTTTGTTAATCAATTCTATCGCCAGGTCAAACATTTACTGTATACACTTTTCATTAGTTTATTTAGCCGTCCGGGTGGTGGGCTGCCAATTAAAATGCTACACTAAATATAACTTTATTTCATCATACTGTCTGTAAATGACCAAACTTTATTTTTTAATTCATTAAGTATATAAATGTTTTTCAAGTTTTAAAAGCTACATAATATTCTGTTTTCCCAGAGATGTAAATGTTCGCAAATATTTGAAAATACTTGTTTGTCTGTGTTTTTGTATAGAAGCTTTGTTTAAGGCTTAACGCAAACTGATTTTTAAGGCTTAACGCAAACTGATATCTGTAATGCTGTTTATGCCGCCATTTAGGAAAATGATCTATTATGTTTTCTGTGATATTTTTGTCCTCTTGTTGGTGGTTCATTTTATCATGCTGCCCTTATTTTGATGTGGGAATCTCTATTTCATACATCAATAAATCTATGGCTGAGATTGTAACTTAATGTGTGGGAATTGCTTTGTAGGGGTCTCCCTAACATGCCGTACTGACTGATGCCTATCAATTAAACAGGAAACTAGGAAATTTTAACTCACTTCCTGTCAAATAGACAAATAATGAAAAACTGTCATATGTTTATTAAGTACAGAGTGACAATGCCTCATGATTGCCCACCCTCCCAGCAAGGTATTACTCTCTTTTCAAAACTAAAGTTTTTGGCTTTTTTAACAACACACTGCTAGCACCTGGATGTTCGACCAGCTTACTGTTTACCTGTCAGCTATAAACAATACTTCAACAAATCAGACCACACAAGGCTTCTCCTGCTCCATGGTCTGTTGCTTCACCCGCAAAATTTTGTGCCATGGAAAGCAAAACAGATACAGATAAAGGTTTTACCCTTATTGTTTGGAGAACAGCAGGAATACTACATATGCCAGTATAGCCCTTAAAGTCAATGTATGTACAAAAAATGCAAGGAAGCTCTTTACCTGCAAACTTGTAGTGTTTTTAGAATGTACACACTGGTTTTTAGTATTGGCATGGCTTAATACCATGTGCATGCCAAAGAGTTTTATCATCCTTGGCCAGCCAATCAAAATGGCCAAAGATTGGAGGAAGGTGCAAGCGTCAGACATTTGCATTGCTGAAGTGTTTAGTTTGATTTAGCATTTGATGCCTTACTTCTTAATTTTTTTTCTGGTGGCTAGTGTGACGAACGCCCTCTCAGCCCGCACCCCTGCGCATAGACTTTCCAACACCCTCAGCAACAGTCCATGCACCATCAAGCTGAAGGTTAACCACTCTGGGAACCCTTGCCACACACACCATCACAGGTAGACTGCCACCACGTGCTTAGACAGAAGCACGCACCGTTACACTTGACAACGGCAGTTATGCTTCTGCTTCTTGTCTAGTGTCACCCGCTACCACTCCAGACAGGGATATTACAGAAATCATAATGTTTGTAGTAGCATTTAGGGTTAGCAAGTTATACTATATCTACTTAGAGCATTCAGAGATTCCGCTTACTCAAAAGAGTAAATATAGTGTTTAATAAGTAAAAACATACAAAAACACAGTGCATAAACAAATTTTAGAAAAATATAGACTAATCTAGGAACAATAACAGAATAAAAGTATACCTATAGCAACAGCATAAAATAAAAAGGGAAAACTGTGAAATAATACTTATGTAGAGTTGGTTTGCCTTGGTTCCGGTTGCGGTGTAAAGTCCAAGTTATTAGCCAGAGTCACTGGGCTCCCTGCAGTGCTCAATGTGTCAGTACCGTTGTCCTTAGCAAGAAGATGGTGTCAGTGAGAGCTGTCTCTGCTAGGCTTACATGGCTTTTTCTAGGCCAACCACAGAGGTGGGAATAATACAACAATCCAATGACAGCCGGGTGGGAGCTGTCTGAGGGGTCCACATGGGTTATGATGCTCTGTGGACACTTCCCAAAATGCCCTTGTTCTAGCCATTATTAATAATTTCACAAGTACAGGTTTTATGAACAGCCAACCCCCAGATTATTAATCAACACAAAATAAGGAGTTCACAGAGACCAAACTAGGCATGTCTGGGACGTATGGTTCCCCAGGACAGGCTACATAGGGTTTCCAGGCTTTCCTGAGGCCTAAGAGAATAGTGCTTGGTCTCAAAATGCTCACCATAACGATCCAACTACAAATCAGTCAGCTACTACTTTATACTGAAGGGTATATTGGAATTACAAAGATAATTAACCACCTAAGCAGTATTCCCAAGTGTGACTCGGGGTGGATTTTATTTGCAAAAAGCGGTAATCCCGAGTCACACTCAGGGTTACTTTAACCTAACAAAAAACACACTTACCTTGCTCCGTCGCTGTCCGCAGGTCCTGGGGACATGTCTGCCTCTTCTGATCTCCAGCTGCTAACTGCAGAGCCGAGATCAACGAGGTTTCCCGTGAGGTTGGTGAGGTCGGGAGTTAGCGGCGGGAAATTCAAAATCACTTTGTATTGGATTCAATACAAAATAGCTGTATTGAGTCCAATGCAAAGAAATATTCATATAATATACATATATATATATATATATATATATATGTGTTGTACAGTTATGTTACATGTTAAACTATATATGTTTTTTATTAAAATTTTTGTTATGTTTTGTTTATGAAGTTCATTATGAAATGTATTAAATTTATTAACTATTGGACATATTTTTGAGTTTTGCCTAAGAATTATAGCCTACAATATAAAAAATGTATTTCCATGCAAAAAAATTGTATCACTTTTTGCACGGAAATTTGGACAGAATCAGACCACTAGGGGGGTTAATGTGTTTCAGAATACATCTCAGGGTTCAATCAGGGCCACTCTGCTAGCCTTATCTGAGTTTTATGACACCTGGAGACACAAAACCCCAACTTTTACAATGGGTGTCATAAACTACAGGGTCTGGAGGATGTTGGTTGTCAGATCAAGAAATATCTGATAAGGGGAAATTTATGACCCTGGTCTGTTAGAGAGACAATTGCCAACAAAGACATTTTAAAATAAGACAATTTTATATTTTAAATGGGAGATCAGGATTTAATATCTCAGGTAGGAGGTCCTCCTCCAGTATCAGCACATCTGTCACACTTTCAGGTATGTAATTAATATGGTGACCCCTCCATGTGTTGTGGTTCCAGTCCTCTGCCCCATGACACTACTATATGACCTAGGACTAACAGATGGAAGCACTCTGAATGATGGAACCACATCTCGATGACACAGATATCTGATACACCTGGATACACATGAATATGAGGATTCTCCTTTACCACCAGATAATTAAGTATTAAGACCCTTCTGTCCAGGCATCCTTTTGGATTTTTTTAATCAAGTCAGTTGCTTTTAACAGTTCGATTGTTCATCTTGTTTAAGCAATATCTAAATGAATAACAATTAGGCAAAACATTTAGGAATAATTCATGCATGTGACAATTACTGGTACAAAAGACTTATTTCTAAAAGTTTTGGGTCAGTTGGGGATCTAAAATTTTGTTCTAAGCCAGTGTTTCTCTTACAGCATGTGACAATTACTGGTACAAAAGACTTATTTCTAAAAGTTTTGGGTCAGTTGGGGATCTAAAATTTTGTTCTAAGCCAGTGTTTCTCTTACACGGTTACTTTGGAAGTTGTGAGGGCTTCCTTTAGCAATGAGAAATTTGCGCCTCTCAGGACAGTTTAAGTGACCCCATGGATCTTTTTGGCTATCTGTAAGAGTGGCTTTGCGCTCCCATTTATTCTCGATCGCCTAGGCTATCGAGAATTAGAGGGAGGTGCTTCACGTTTTTTATTTTTTTTTTAAAACAAGAGTGTTGCACTTAAAAAAAAACAAACACACGGAATGTTTACTTAACATAAAAGGGTTGTCTACCCTTTTATGTAAAGTGAAAATTCTGAGTTTAGGTACGCTTTAAAAGAGGAGAAATGTACTATTTTCGAATTTTACCTGGACATACTTCTTAATTTTTTAAGGAGGCACCATGGTCACTTTAAATCCAAAAAAAGAAGAATTTATGTGTTTAAAGTTTGAAAATGCTTGTTGTTTGCTTGCAGGAATTGAGTAACTTTTGAAAAACATCTGCAACTAATCAACAATTGTTTTAATATTTTATTAGAAAATTTAACAATCCACTAGAACTTTGCAGGATACAATCACATCATGTGCCCACCAATCATTGTAACACTATGCCACACTTTGGGTGGTATACTTTTTTTTGCTTTTTTTACTTTTCTTTTTTCCCTCCAAGCCAAGGTTGCAAGTTATGTCTTGGCTGGTTTCTCATGGTAGTGCATACTTTTGTAATATGAGGACCTACCTATGTTATACATTAGATCACAGTCCTATGCACTGTACTAAATAGTGGTTGAAGTGGAACTGAAGGAGATTGTATAATCGGATGGTATTATGTATGGTTCAGTCCAGTGATTTTGCCTAGGCTGAGATGATGGCATCAGTCTGCTCCAGGAACATTAAAGAATTTCCTTTTTTAGGCTACATACACACGTTGGATTTTTGTCGTTGGAAAGGATCTTTCATGATCCTTTCCAATGACAAAAGAGTGAAAGAGTGATTGTACTAGATTGTAAGCTCTTTGGGGCAGGGTCCTCTCCCCTTCTATCACTGTCTCTATTAGTCTGTCATTTGCAACCCCTATTTAATGTAGAGCGATGCGTAATATGTTGGCGCTATATAAATCCTGTTTATTAATATTAATAATAATAATAATAATAATAATAATAAAGAGTGCATGAGCGAGTGCTGTACATACAGCGCCATGGAGAGGGGAGCTGGGAGAATAATGGAGCAGCACCCCAGTTGTGGGCGGATTCATGAACGATGTCGGATGAGCGCTGTACACACATCAGATTCTCATCTGCTACTAGCCCTGAGGAGATTATCAGACGAGAATCATCTGATGTGTGTACATAGCCTTAGGCTGCAAAACTGGTACTATATAGACCAGATGTAAAGGGCCTGATATATTAAAGCTCTCCAAGACAGGAGAAGATAGACTATTACCTGGGTAATTCAGCAAACCTGATCAATAATCATTTGCTATTAGTTGGCAAATGCTTTCAGTCCTGGAACAGATCCATTCCTGGTTTTCTGGATCACCCAGGTTCTCCCATTTTAGTCTATTCACCAGTTTTGGAGAGTTTTAATAAATCAGACCCAATGTTAGAGGCTGCAACAGGGGCTAATCTGTGTCAGACATGGCTAAATACTGCCAAGAACTGAACATGTACCAGGATATACATCAGAATATTTCTAAATGACTGTCTTAGTCTAAGAAATGTAGACACTGACCCCGGATGATTCCTGAACAAATACAGAACCATAATCTTGGATAAACAATCAAATGAAGGCATTGTCAGGGCAGTTATTATTATTATTATTATTAAACAGGATTTATATAGCGCCAACATATTACGCAGCGCTGTACATTAAATAGGGATTGCAAATGAGGTTGGGCTCATCCAGTGCAACATTAAAATCACCAAGGATGATGGTGGGCAGGTCATGGGAAAGAATGTGAGGGAGCCAGGATGCAAAGTTATCCATAAATTGTGATACTGGGCCGGGGGGGCGGTAGACAACAGTGTAAGTAATGTGTAATAAATACATAGACGTGTGACATTCATTGGCATGCACTTACATGACAAAAATATATCTGGTGATAGGTCCACTTTAAAAGTGACAAGTGAACTTTGAATTTTTACAGTTGCGGTGTTGGTTGTATAGCAGTTTCACCTGCCTGCATTTTGATCTCCACCCAACAAAGTATTTTCTAACAAATTTAGGAAACACAAAATCCATGTGAAGCAAACAGCTCCTCCTAAAGGTTAAAAAAATCTAAACTTTCCCTTTAATATAGAGAGAGTTGAGTTTGTATATACCTGTCACATGTCAGAGTTCTGTTTCTCTTACAGATCTTCCAAATTATTGTGTTTTTAATTTTTTTGGCTTTAGTTCCATTTTAAAGTTATGTAAAATGAACAGAAAGCTCTAGGCAAGAACACTGTGCACTGCACTGTTCTGAGTGATCCTCACACAGAAAATAAAAAAGACAGAAGTCCAAGGGGAACGTGACTTTAGCAGCTTAGAACGCTCGCTATAACTTCCTTGATGCCCCCCATGTGATTAACCAAAAAAATAAAATATGGAAGGACAGTCTGTGCGTCTGATATCAAATCCTAAGGGCTGTGGAGAAAAAGTTGTGCAAAGATCTGAATTTGTATTGCCATTATTTTTACAGGATATGAAAGGGCAGATTGTTAAAAGGGGAATATTGCTTTATGACATGAAGTAAGCTACAGTGAAATTAACATCAAAAAGTTAAACTCCTCAATTAACCCCCTCAAAGAAAAAGCTCCCTGTATTCGCCCTCTTCCTTTATGCTCCTCGAGCGTCATTTACACTTCCAATTGGCTTTCCAGTGGCAAGTTCCACTTAAGCCTGTAAAAACGTCAGATTTCTGTTGCTAGAGACAGTCTTTCATGATTGTTTCCAGTGACAGGAGAGTGAATGAGTGCTAGATACAAAGCATTGTTCTTCTCCTTAGAGGGGTTGGAATGAGCAAGTGGCACCCTGCTGAGCTCTCCTGCTTAGGAAAGTACAGCAGTCCTTGCAGCTCAGTCAATAATTGATGAAGAATATTTGGGGACTGCTGTACACATACTTGATCTTTTTCTGAGATGATCATGACTGTTTGTCCTGGTCTATGATAAGTTAGCCTGCGGATATAGGCTTTTAAAAAGTGATGACGTCACAAAGAAATGATAGATTGGTCCTGATGCAGATTGCTGGATCAGCACTCATGAAGCCGATAAATGGTGGAGTTAAGAGACCAACTCTTTTGTCTGGAGATGGGCTTTAAAACCAAATTCAGTTGTAGCTGCTTCTCTTTTTTTTTAAATATACATAAATATCTTTTTAATGGTTGTCTTTGACATGGTCATGTGACATTAACACGTCCTCTGTTTCCCACATAGCAATAGGCAGTTCTGAATCCTGCAAGGACCAGCTCTCATCTAATGTTGTGGTTTGTTATTCTCCACACCATGCAGACATACCTGTGGGTCATTGACATCACAAACGTACAGGATGAAGGTAAAATGATGTTGGGTATTACCCAGAAGGTGACTACTGCAACAATGTTTTTGAAATTACAAGATGTTGAATACCTAATATATTAAAAATAGTTTACAGTTTAAGAATATTACAAAGCTGGTACTAGTAATAAAGTCAAAGTACAAGAGTTCTATACATTGATGAGCATAAATAAAACCAACAAGTACAAAGTTGGTAACTACAATTCTATTGTACCGTTGTGCAATTTGAGGTACCTTGAAATTGCTAGGAAGGAAAAATGGTTTGATGAGATCAACAAAGGTGAAGCCTTCAAATTAGTAAAGTGTAGGTCTCGAATGCAGCAGTGTAAAAAGAATTTTGGAGGAACAGCCATACAGATTGGGTATCATCTGTCAGGGCAATACAGACAGAGGCTGAGGACAGCCATTTGTACCATATTTTGTTATACTTAGCAAGATGGTTCCAGTGCTTTTATATGCATTATGTGTATGATAAGGTGGTGATAATATATCTTATTAGGTAAAAAGGGTGGCCAAGCTTAAATGGATAGGTTTATACAGTGAAAAATATTTATATAAGAAGTACAGGTCTGGAATAGTAAATATTCCCAGAAGACAAGCTGTGTGGTTAAAAGCCACTGAAGAACCCGTTTTATCAAGGAATTTACCAATGTTGTTGATATATTTGGATTTTAAAGCAGGACCAGATTATACGGAAGAAGGTGCCAGGGGGTTGATGGCATTTAGGACACAATAGGTTGTTGAATTGTTTTATTTTAGTGGGTGTTTTAGGTAATGTTCTTTCTACAATGTAACGTTAGATAAGCTTATTAAAAGGTATAAGGGAAGCTTGGTTGTGAGCTGTTACTTCTTTCTATTGTTCTCCCAGCTTCACTAATGAAAGTGTATCCTCTCCAGCCATGAATCAGACCCATAGTGAGAGGAAACATTGTAGTTTGTATTGGGTAAGGTCAAGATATCCAAATATTAGGGTCTAATTAGAACCATGCTGCCTTCCTTCACCCCATAAAAAAGGATTAAAATTGGCATTACAGATTCATGTATTTTAATATATTTCAGTTTTATGTAGCTTGGGGAATGTACCAAAAGGTTTGGTAGAACAATTTATAGTAAGATAACCTGGCCTATCCCTGGGGCAGCTTGGACCAGGTTTGTGTCTCAGGCTACGTAAACACATCATATAAACGACTAACGATCATAATAAAAGTAAAGGGGAGAGAGCGCAGCGAGTTCTCCTCTACATAGAGCAGAACGGTGCTGTATATACAGCGTTTGTTCATGCATCGTGCAGTCTTTTGAAAGGATCGTGAAAGATCCTTTCCAACGACAATTATGTGTACCCAGCCATAATAAGGGGTTCAACATTTAGGCAATAAAGTATTTTTTTGTTTTTAAAACAAATACACTCATAAATTTATTAGTGTCAGCCATGATAAATGGGAGGCACAATTGATCTTGGATTGGAAAAGTGGAAAGGAAAACTGACAATTGGGAAGATCGTAGACTTTCAATAGTCAGGCAGGAGTGCTAACCATATTCTTTAGGTATAGCAAGAGCATATTGTAGATCTTCCAGCACATTAGATCTTCCAGAGATAACTGGCAATTTTTTCAATATGCTTTCCACTTTGAAGGTTGAGCTTCTGGGGTTTTTAAGCAAGGAAGTATGGGATGAGAGCAAGACATTGTCCAGTTCCTCTGGGGAGGGGAAAGGGACCAGGTGCAGGTGCCTGATTACTAAAATAACTAATTAAAAAGGTAGTACAGATTAAAAACAATAAAACAAGGTAACTAATCTAGCCAAAGATATGCAGCCACAATTGATTGTTGCTTTGTACTAATTTAAGGACTGATGGTTTCTGCAAGCTTCTGCCTTTGCCCAGATAGAGTCACTTAGTCGGGAAATATTGGCACAGTTTCTTTTTTTTTTAGTCTTTCCAGCTCTGTGTATTCAGAGTGTTTCTTCTCAAACACATTGCTTTGTGTCCTGACTTCCTATTTTCCTTATTACTTCCTTACACCTCACTTCCTGTTTAAACACTTAAAAGTTTTTTTTATAAATCAATTAAATTTGCATAATGATAAAAGAACCCAGCTATAACCAGACAGAATTACAATGTATCCTTTAACTTCCCGATTAGAGCTCAATTCTCCATATTTGCTTCCTACCTAAACTTCCCAAAATACATATTTTCTCTACAGAAACAATTTTACCTGCAGAGAAAATATATGTTTTGAGGTTTAGATAGTTTTCAAAAACAAAAAACATATTTTAGTATGTACGTAAAAAATATAAAGGAAAAGAAAACCAACAAATAAAAACACAACATTCCAGAGAATTGCATTTCATCAAAACTGCAAAATGTTACTAAAGTCTCCTAATTAAAAAAAAAAAAAAGAAAAATTATAATTTGGGGGAAACAAGTAATCTCAAAGTGTGTTCAAACGGGTTCCATTGTAGTCTTTTATGTCAGACCACTCATTATGGATGGGCTGCCAACATGTTACATTGGATTAGAAAATGCACAACCCCTATTTTTAGTAACATTTAGAGCCAAAATACAAGATATATGTGTTGTGGTGCGCTCTAGCCGATTGTGGTGCATGTCAGTCTGTTTTTTAATGCATTGGTGTCCAAACACAATGCATGGCACTAAAATGCACCACCATAGAGTTTTGTGGAAACACATTTTTAGTAGGCCACCAGTGTGGAAGAGACTTTAATGTCTAGAACAGTGTTTATTGATCTTTTTTACATGAGGAAACCCTTAAAATACCTTTCAAGTCTTCAGGGAACTCTTGCCATAATCACTATATCCACAGCTCACAGTACATTAGTGTGGTGGTCAGTGGGCCAAAATGATCAGTGGTATCAATTAAATTGACCTAAAATGCACAAATTGCCTATTGCTCAAGGAACCCCCAGCAACCTCTGGAGGAACCATGTTTGAGAAACACTGATCTAGAATGGATAAACTAGTGAGCAAAGTTCTAGTATTTCCACACAGGTTTTTAAGCTACACCCAGTGACCTAAATAGACTACAAGCAGACCTGGACTCACAAAGTTAACATGTTCTGTGAAATAGTATGAAATATAATTATGCCTAAACAGTGTCTTGAAAATGTTATCCTTTGCCTGAAATTTCACTTGGAAAACGGTGCACTTTCTGTACCCGGTGTCTACAGATCCACAGCTATATGTCTGCAAGTGTGAGATAATCCAAGGCACTGCTGCCTGTGACTGCTAGTTTGGACAGATTTGTCATTGAGATTTGGTCAGGCTGTGCTGCTTAATGTTCTTCTTGCTGGAGAGAAAGCCATAGCTGAAGACCTGCAGAGCAAGGATTCCCTGCCTTTGCTTCATTTATTATGTGGATCTATGTTTCTTCCGTACAGCTTCTTAATCATTAACCCCCCAGTGATTAGAGCACTATTATGGGGCAGCTCTGACATGAGGCAACAAAAGTAAAGATGGCTGCCTCTAACACGGTGCAGAACAAGGCATGGTAAGTCAGTAATGGGAAAAACATCCACTAAAGGGGACCACAGGCAATACTGGTGATTAGCTCATTGGTTTCTGTTTGCCTTTTGGGTGCAGATTCCAGACCTCAGCTTCTCTGTTCCTTCCAATTATTAACCCAAAAGCCCACTAACTGGAAAATCTTTGGGCATAAAATATCCCCAATATGGTAGAAACTAAAGGCCTTGAAGCCTGATGTTTTGTAGATGTCGCAAGGAGAATTCCTGGCAATTATGGTTTGATAATGCCAGCCAGGGTTTGATTACTGTAAGTAAAGTGTGATATTTACACTCATGTCACAGTGCCAGTTACGTAGGTTGAGATCATTGTAACTGGTATCATAAACAGATCCGATGTGTTGTATGCAGATCATTCTGCACCTGCAATCACTTGATAGAATGTCATTATTTCCGTGCCTCGTGGCTCACTTGTCCTCTTGATCACATGCTTCTTTTACGTAGTTTAGATATACTTTTTTTTTTTGCCTGTCAACTGACCCCACAGTAAGTCAAGTGACAACGATGATACATGTTTGTTTTTGGTCTTCCTGTTCTGCAGTCGCGTGGCTTAAAGGAGAACATGACATTCCAGGGTATTCATTGCAGATTTTCCTACTGAAAATTACCTGGCTGTGGTGCTGATCTTCTAGTCACTGATCAGCAACAAGCAAAACAGTTCATAAAGTATTGATAGTTTTTTTTATTATTATTATTATTATTATTATGTGTGGAACTCTAGACAGGTTCTGTATGAACTATTATCTCATTTCAACTAAATTCTAGGCAGATAAAAAGACACAATTCAATGCATGCTTGTAATCAGCAATATATATTTTTTACAAAGGACGAGGGGGCACTCTTTGCGTCTGGAGAAAAAGAAGTTTAAGCTCCGGATAAGGAAGGGATTCTTCACTGTAAATGTGGAATCGGCTCCCTCAGGAAGTAGTTTCAGCAAGTTCTATAGATTGCTTTAAGAAAAAGCTGGATGCTTTTCTAGAAGCACAGAATATAACTGGGTAATAAAGTTTTAAAGTATAGATAACTGTTGATCCCAGGAACATCTGATTGCCTCATGGGATCAGGAAGGAATTTTTTCCCTGTTGAAGCAAATTGTACTAGGAGTTTATAGGGGTTTTTATTTTATTTTTGCCTTCCTTCGGTTAAACTATGTCTATAGAGTTTTTATCTGGGATATGTTTATTTCCCGTTTTTCAACCTAACTATGTAACTATGTAACATGCAAGCAATGTAAGTAGCTGATATCAGCTACAGTGCCTGAGTGGTGTGAAATGGAGAAGCAGCACAACAAGCCTTTCAGTTAGTGTGGTGAACAGAAACATGAGGAAAAAGCAGAGTGACCTCTTCATTTGACTGTCCAATACAACCTAGAAGTTGGTTGAATGCTAAAGGGTTCATGAGTTGCAATGGCAGTAATTGATCACTGCGCTTCCCTAATGAGGGAAGTACAGCGGTTGCCGCTCATGAAAGATCACTTCCAGCAACAATCATCTGACGTCCATGACATCTGTATGAGGTTTATTCAGCAAAGATAAAATTTCCTGAATAAAGTGATGGTAGATATATTTGTCAGAAACCGAAAACAGCATTTCAGCAGCACCTCATACCAACTGTGAAGAATGGTGGTGCAGCTTTAATTAGAGTCTGGACAGCTTGCAGTCATGAAACCAATGAATTTAGCAGTATAAGAATATTATGACAAAGTGCGGCCATCAGTCCAAAAGCTGAACCACAAATGAATGGTTTGGAATTTCTACACAACATTTTTATATTTGTAAAGTCTGTCAACAGCTAACTAATTGTAAATTTTGGAACATATGACATAAGTGGACAACTATCATGCTGGAAATTTTGAAATGGCTGACAGGCAAAATGACACCTTATCCAGGACTGCAGGAGACAAGTCAGGGATGGACATAATAGATTTGAGTGTCATCAACTTATCTCTGAGGAGGTCATTGGCCACTTTAGTAAGGGCTGTTTAGGTGGAATGGGCAGCTCGAATGCCAGACTGGAGGGGGGTCAAGGAGAGAGTTGGTGTTCAGGAAAACGGTGAGTCTTTTATGGACAAGGTGCTCAAGAAGTTTGGAAACATATGGGAGAAGGGAGATAGGACTGTAGCTAGACGGTAGGGAGGGGTCTAGTGAGGGTTTCTTCAGGATATGGGGAATAATGGCATGTTTGAAAGCAAAGGGATGGATACCAGCAGAAAGGGAAAGGTTGAATAGTTGGGTTGGGGTGGGGCCAGGGTGGAGGAATGGGCAGGGATTATAGATCAGAGGGAATTGGGTCAAGCCGACAGGGTGTAGATGGAGATGATGAGAGAAGAGAGGAGACTTACAAAAATATTAAGTGGAAATTCACCACATTGGAAGTTAGAATTTGATGTGGAGGACCTTGTGCCCCTGAAAAGTGCATTAGTGATTGCTGTTTGCGGTAAAAGAGCTTCATCCTCATCATATCGGAAATATAGTTGGAGACTTACCTTTCTAGAATTTTTGTAACTAATGAAGTCTTATGTGCACATCTACAGCTTTAAAAAATTTGGAATTTGTTATATATGTGGACATATACCACACTGGGAACACATGTGGACATGATCCATGCTAAAAAGTTTGGAATTTATTATATATGTGGACAGTTACTACTCAAGAAATTTAGGAATTTTCATGTGTAAACATATACTATGTGGGAAAAAAATATATATATGTAGACGTCTACCATGCTGGAAATTTGTAGTATATTATATACGTGGACATCTACCACCCTAGAAATTTTGGAAAATATATGTACACAGAGAGCTTTGCTAATAAAGCTGGGAATTTGGCATTCCCTCAAAGATTCACTGGTGGGAATTTTCCAGGTCCATGTGTGGAAATAATTGATTCTCACAAGGAAATTGGTAAAGTTTCTGCATGGCCATCTACCACGCTGGAAACTTAAAACATATCCTATATGTGGGCATCTATCTAACACACTGGAAGTATGTAATATAGAATAAAAGACATCTACAACACGGGAAATATTGGAATTTATTATATATATATGGAGACTTATCTAACACAGGGGAAATGTTGGAATTTATGATAAATATGGAGAGCTATCTACCACTGGAAATGTGTAATATATACCATACTTGGACAACTGCTACACTGGAAATTTTGGAAAATGTCTATACACGTAGACATCTACCACACTGGAAATTTTGGAAAATATACTATATGTGGACATCTACCACACAGGAAATTTGTAATATGTAATATACGTGGACATATATTACACTGGACATTTTGTAAAATATCTATACACATAGACATCTACCAGACTCAAAATTTAAAATATTTCATATACCTAGACAACTACCACACTGGAAATTTTGAAAAATATCCTATACATGAACATCTACCACACTGGAAGTTTGTAATTATTTATATACGTGGACATCTACCACACTGGAAGTTTGTAGTATATTATATATGTGGAGATCTAGCACCTTAGAAATTGAGGAAAATATATATAGTTAGACATCTACCATACTGTAAAATATAATTAACGTGGACATTTACACACTGAAAATTTTGTAAAATCTATTCATGTAGAAATCTACCACGCTCAGAATTTGTAATATATCATACGTGGACATCTACCTCATTGAAAATTGTGGAAAATATATACACGTGACATCAAACACACTGGAAATTTGAAATGTATCCTATATGTGAACATCTATCTACCACACTGGAAGTATATAATATATAATGAAAGTGGACATCCACCACATGGGAAATGTTGGAATTTGTGATAAATATGGGGAGCTATCTGCCACACTCCAAAATGTGTAATATATAATATACTTGGACAACTGCCACACTGGAATTTTTTTTAAAAATCTCTATACACGTAGACATCTACCACATTGAAAATTTTGGAAAATCTCTATACGCGTAAACATCTACCACACTGGAGATTTAAATTATATATTATACGTGGACATCAACCACAGTGGAAATGTTGGAAAATATCCTATACGTGGACATCAGCCACACAGGAGATTTGTAATGTATAATATACGTGAACATCTATCACACTGGAAGTATGTAATATATAATGAAAGTGGACATCCACAACACGGGAAATGTTGGAATTCGTGATAAATATGGAGGTCTACGTGGACATCTAACTCAATGAAAATTTTGGAAAAAAATATTTGTTTATGGACACATCATCCGGAACACCAAAGCCACAATCCACTCAATATCTGAAGCTAGATCTGTGGCTCTCCATCCAATCCCAGGAAACCAAAGCCCAGCTAACGCCTTGCAACACCTGCAACATTTCCCACCCCCTGCAACCTATTACACCTTTCTCCCGCCCAGGCCACCCCGCGGTATTCCCTTCTGTCCCGCAAACATCATATTTACATAGCAACATTTATTCGTTTACCAGCTCACACCCCAGACGGTTTCCCTAATTATCCTCATCCCCGCCTCCCGCCACTCCCCCATCACATGACCCTCCCTCTTCTCTACTACGACCGCAGCAGCAGCAATAACGACGGCGCCTCCTCGTTTCGTGACGTCAGCACGCATCCGGGGGCTTCGCGCTGATTGACAGTCTCCATAGCAACACGCTTATCCCGCCGCCATTTTGTTGCTTTTTTTTTTTTTTTTTTTTTGTAATTCCCTTCCCGCCCGAATAAACCCCTGTGAGGGAAATACGTGTGTTATGCATAAAGCAGAGCGGCAATAAAAATATTTCTGACTGAAGTGTGGGGATGCGGTGGCGGCTTAGGTGAGGGGGTGGCGGGAGAGGAAGAAACAGGACAGTGATGAGGTGACGAAGGAGGGGGTGTTGTTGTCAGTCACGGTGCCGGGCTCCGGTATGAGGAGGAGGAGGAGGGGGAGTCAGTGATAGTCGTGTCGGTGGTGGTTTCCCCGTCCTCCTTATTCTTCCTCCCTCGCTGGCTGGCTGCGCAGCTTTGGAAACGCGCGCCATTTTGTGACTCCCCCTCCCCCCCCTTCTCCCTCCATCCTGCACGGCGGCCGGGACGACAGAAACCGCCAGCAGCAGAGCCGGGGATCTCCGCGATATGCTGGCCGGGGAGTGGCGGGGATGAGGAGGATGACAGTGTGAGGAGAAACATGCAACCCAGCTTCTCTCTATGTGTGACCGGCTCGATGTGACTGGACGGCCGTCTAGCAGCAGCGGGGGGACAAGAGGCGCCGGAGGACACGGGTAAGGAGGATGCCGCGGCATGTCCTGAGGAGAGCTGACAGGTTCTCTCTGTGCTGTATGGACGAACTACAACCCTCAGCATGCCCTGACAGAGGTGACAGGTTACCGGTGCTCTGGGGAGGAACTACAACCCTCAGCATGCCTTGACAGAGGTGACAGGGTTTCTGTGCTCTGACGAGGAACTACAACCCTCAGCATGCCCTGGCAGAGGTGCTCTGTGGAGGATCTGCATGCCGCGGCAGTTTCTCTTTGCAGCACCCAGGAGGAACTACAACCCTCAGCATGCCCTGACAGGAAGAAGTAGAGCAGCCGGTGCCAACATGGCTTGCCAGGGAGAGAGGTGGACTACAAGTGCCAGCAGGGGGGTATTAGAATGTGCCCGGCATGGCAGAGCCCTGAGGAACTACAGGTGCCAGTGTTGATGGGCAGCGGGTAGAAGTGAATGCCTGGCATGGCAGAGTCCTAAGGAACTACAAGTGCCAGCAGAGAACGAGGCAGCTGGTGGTGGTAGTTGTGAGGAACTACAAGTCTCAGCATTGGCAGTGTTGGATAGGTGCAGCGGTGTTCTGTCCCATACAGCGCTCTTTGTAGACTTGTGACGAACTTTCTGTGTGGGTGGCACAGGAGGGGGGTATAGTCCATGTGGTGTCCCAGCAGACCTCTGAGGAACTACAACCCTCAGCATGGCTTGGCAGCAATAGAAGGGGGTAGCGATGTGATGTCCCAAGCAGCGATGCCAGTGAACTATGTAGCAATCTCGGTGACGGGTATAGGGGTAGCGAGGTGTCCCAAGCAGCGGCGATGACGTTTCTTAGAGCCGTGCCATCGGTGACAGTGGGGGGGGGGATGTTGTAGGGTCCCAATAAGCAAGGACTACAAGCCTCAGCAGTATCAATGTGGGTGCATATCATCTATACCATAAATACCACATCTCACAGGTGGCACGGGGTAGCGATGTAGTGACACGTGCAGCAACAATACACACCTGAGGAACTACTAGTCTCAGTAGAGTTTGGCAGTGGTGGACGGAGGTAGCGATGTCCCAAGCAGCGCTGATGGAAGACTCCTTACAAACTGCAAGTTGTTGGTGGTAGTGGGTAGCGATGTGGTTTCCCAAGCTTCGGTGATGGCAGACTCCGTAGCCCTGGCAGTAGTCGTGGGGGTGGCATTGTGGTGTTGGGGGGTAGTGATACCATGTACCAATGATGGTAGAATTCTATGGAGCTATGCAAGGGGTAACGATGTGGTGATAGCAGATTACCGAGGAACTTTACCAGCCTTGGCAGTGATGGTAGTGGTATCGTTGTGGTGATAGCAGACTTCTGATGAACTATAGCAGCTTTTGCCGTGATGGTAGGGGTAATAATGTGGGGATGGCAGTCTCTTGAGGCACTATACCACTCTTGGCAATGATGGTGATAGTATCGTTGTGGTGTTAGAAGTCTCCCGAGGAACTTTACCAGCCTTGTCAGTAATGGTAGGGGTGGTGTTGTGGTGCTGGTAGACTACCGATGAACCATACCAGCCTTGGTAGTGATGGTAGGGATAACCATGTGGTGATGGCAGACTCCAGAGGACCCATACCAGCCTTGGGAGTAATGGTAGGGGAAACAATGTGGTGATAGAAGACTCCCGAGTAACTTTACCAGCCTTGGCAGTAATGGTAGTGGTACCGGCAGACTCCCGGTGAACTATACCAGGCTTGGCATTGATGGTAGGGGTAACGATGTGGTGATAGCAGACTTCCGATGAACTATACCAGCCTTGCCAGTGACGGTGGGGTTAGTGTAGTGGTAATGGTAGACTTCTGATGAACTATACCAGCCTGGCAGTAATAGTAGTGGTACCGGCAGACTTCCGATGAACTATACCAGCCTTGGAAGTGATGGTAGGGGTAGTATTGTAATGATGGTAGACTTCGGATGAGCTGTTGCAGCCTTGGCAGTGACGGTGGGGTTAGTGTAGTGGTACCGGCAGCCTTCCGATGAACTATACCAGCATTGGCAGTGGTGGTAGGGGTAACGATGTGGTGACGGTAGACTCCCGATGAACTGTACAAGCCTTGGCAGTGATGGTAGGGGTAGTGTTGTGGTGACGGTAGACTTCCAATGAACTATTCCAGCCTTGGCAGTGGTGTTATTGGTAACGATGTGATGTCCAAGCAGTGGTAGACCCTCTGGAAGTCTTGGCAGGAGGTAACGATGTGATGTCTCAATCCGTGACGATCATTTCCAAGCAGCTACAAGTCTGCTCATGCTTTGGCAGGGCTAACGATGTGGTTGCTGATGGGAGACTCCAAAGGAACTACAAATCTTGGTGTCTTGACAGGTCAGAGAAGCCCCGGTGTTTTTACCGAGGAGTAGGAGGAGCAGGGAGCTGCTAGGGGACTACAAGTGCCAGCTCGGGTTGTCAGCTGTCCCGTGAGAAACGTAAAATAGCGTTGTAGCTTTTGCAGGCGATCGGACAGGTGGCATGCCTGAAGGGCAGAGAAATCTCTTTTTGTATATAGCGAGGAGACGGCACTTTAGTCTTTGGCTGACATCGAAGGTAAAAAAAAATTTTCTTTGACTGAGAAGTTACAAGAATTAATGTTCTGATCTGATCAGAATTGAGGACAGATTTAAGTCAGCAAGATTCGAGATGGTCGGTAGGGATCATTGAGAAACTAGAAGCAGCATTGTGGTTAGTTACGGAGAGGGGGTAACAGACTGCGCCGCAAGGGTTGCCGGGACGGGAGGGCTTTGCATTTAAACTGGCGAGGCGGGCAAATGGTGACGGAACTACAAGTGGCAGCGTGGTTTTCATGGCTGGTATTTATATCTTCTGCATTTTAAGTAAGGGCAACACAGGTAGGAGTGATGACACACTCTCCTGAGGAACCCCAAATGCCATCGTGGTCTGTTGGTATGACGGGTCTCAGATGACGACAAGGCAGGCAGCTGGTGAGGGAACTACAGATGCCAACGTGGCAGGACAGGTGGGTCAGAAGTGTTGAATATGTGAACTATTCGTGCCACTGGCCCACCTGGGGGATTTTAGGGTTCCCCTTTGGAGACTTGAATGGATAGATAACAGGTTGGAACCACAAGTACCAGCATTGCTTGACAGGGCAGTGGATGCCATCGGTGCATGAATGGAGAAGGGGATCTGAGGTGCTAGAATAGAATAAAAAGAACAGAGGATCCTTCGAAAAAATAAGCATCTTCGGGCGATGGGGACTAACTGGGGGGGGGGGGGGGGGGTGACGGCATACTAAAGAAGGGGGATCAATGTAAAAGTAGGATCAGCTTGCAGCCAGGTGAATGTAACTACAAGTACCAGCACAACCTAATGCTGGGTCTGCAGCACCTCCAGGGCATAAGATCAACCTTTTTTTATCCTCAAGCTAAGGGATTTGCACCGTCTCTATCATCCTCCCCCCAACTATTACAGGACCGCCGATTGCCTTAACTCCTGGCTTGCTGCATTTTGTAAAATATGCCCCCCCCCCCTCTTGTTCAGAGATCTCCATCACCCCTTCTTCTCTATCATATCCTCCTCAGTCTGATTTCTTGCTGACATTTCGCCTCCTTGTCTCTGCATTTGTTTAAGGTGGCCGCCAAGGCAACCGGCCTCCTGTAGATAAGAAGGGAGGGAGGTTATTTTGGGGGTGGGTGGGGGGTATCTTTGCTGCCATGGCATGAATATAGCTAATAGAAGGGATTGTGGGTGTGGCTAAAGCCCCCTGTGTTTCTGTGCTGAACATGATGGGAACAGCATCTGGTAATGTATAGTCCTGTGTCTATTTGCATTTATGTAGCATCCATAGATTTGCAGAGAATCACCTTGGTTGGTGTTTGATGCAGCTTACCGCTGGCACTGGATTGTGGGATTTTTTTTTTTTTATCATTACAGTCACAGTGGCCCACCTGTCATTTTTTTTTTTCACTTTGAATTGAAATGCGTGGAATTTCAGCATAGGCACAGAGCTGTTGTCTGCTCTGACCTGGAACGAATATGAATCACAGATTTGTCATCTGTTTATATCTAGCAAACGCATGAATCAGAGATGGACATAGGCTTAAATTATGACCTGGCTCATGCACGGGTATGTTCTCCGATCCGGGACCTGCATCCATTAGCTTTGGCTTGTTGATCTGTTATAGACTGCAACATGTATGAAACCCGGCTACGGTGGCTTCCGATCTGTCAGGGTTTGTTTATGTTTTTGTAAAGATTATGCTATGGCATATCTCGATGTACTGACAGCAAACCGGTGCTGAAATCATCTGATGGTGCATGGCTAGCTGCTCAGTGGTGGCTAACATGTGAACCTGCCAGATTTGTGGTACAGTATTGGTCTGGAATTGTGAACATTTAATTTTTACCTGCAGACATGGGGGGCTCAGTGTTGGTTCAATTATTCTTTATTTGATACTTCTGATATACTTCAATGGCTCAAATGTTTTGTTTCTCATGTTCTATGTTCTAAAAAGTTTCAAACGTGCTTGAGGACCTGAACTTGGTGGCCTTACTTGATTCTTGCAACCGTTTGATATTGTTTGGCCATTAATCCTATCATAAGACAGATATTGTAATGTTAAGGGGGACAGTCCTGATTGATTATAGTTTTGGAAAGTTTTTAATTATGTATATAAAATTGAAATTGATATGGTTGGCGTTGGACTCGTTATACCAACTCTCCATAAGTTGTGTCCATGTGTGTTTCCTAAAAATGATCATGGCAATATTATTTTAAAGCTAAAAGTTTTTTTTTATAATACAATACAATCCTTTTAAGGTTTGTATTGTTGTTTGTGTCCTACTCTCAAGACCTGGAAACTCCTATCACTGGGGGCAAAAAAATGGGGGGGATCCAAAACTTTATTCAAAACCAGAACAAATAAAGAGGAATATCTTCTAATGATCATAGTAAGTGACAGCTATCCTGGGCTGGATCCTTCCCTTACTTTGGAAAGATTTCATCCCACTTCCTGTTTGATCTATCAAATAGGAAATGAAGAGAACTCTCTCCAATGGAACACAGGTGACCAAAGGAAAATCCTGAATATTTTTCACATTATACTTCTTGAACTTATACTTGAAATCATTGTCAACATTGTACTTACTTTTGTATACTGTTGAATCACATTCTTTTAATGTTACCAACATTTAATGTAGTATACCCAGATCTCATGGCATCCTGATAATATGTTTTAATATAGGTAGGGCACTCCTATTATTATTCAGGATTTATATAGCACCAACATATTACGCAGTGCTGTACTAGTAATACATTTGTAATATTCCTCAGGTCTACATACTTTGGGATAGTATGAAGATATGTAATGATGAGGTCTGGTACCCTGCAAAACTGTAAATAGAAGACTGGTGCTTCCATTGACTACTATTTTTTAAGACATGTTCATTTTAGGACTTAACCAACCCAAACTTACTTTTGGAAAGAATGAGGATTGGTATAAACTCGGTTGTGTCTTTGCTGGGACCCCATGGAGAAGTTTGTCATTGGGACAATGACACAGGGACAAGCAAAACAAAACATAGTACAATAGAATGAAGTTGGTGTGTCCAATGCCACAAATCTCCAATTGTTCAGAATAGGATTAGAACTCCTGTCAGGTCTTTGTTGCTGTCTATGGTCCTGTTGGGTATTGTTCACAAAAGTTGCAGCTTGGGTAAGGGAAGTGTGCACAGAAAGTTTTGTCTAAAGTTTGTTTCTGCGTTCTTATAAAGATTTGTTTACTTTTTCCAGACTGAAACTTTTAAAAGTTTTTAAAAAGTTCTTGGATGGATTCAGTAAAGCAGTTAAAAGCATTGCAGACTCATGAGAAAAAATTGCTTTATATAAAAATTTTACTGGCTATAAATTGTACAATCTCTGCAAGGTTTACCAAATCCATGCTATGTAAGAACACACCTAAATGATTCAATTAGTATATACCTCAAAGTTTTGCATTGTATATTGTGTTTATATGATGTATGGTCACCTTTGAACACGGCTGCCCAGAGTTCAACTTCAAATAAGTCTTAAACTCATTCTGATAACGTTATCATGAGATTACCTATATGCATGAATCAAGCGGGGAAAATAAATAGTTCTGTAAATGATTATCAAATAACAGCCCCTTCTTGGCCTGTTAGCTTTGTAGTTTTGCTTACCACTTTGTGCGATTTCCAGTTTTTTAAAGTAGGTTGCAGTTGTTTTACAGTTACATTGACTTCATTTCAAAAAGTAGGCACTCCTGCTATGCTATGCCGGCAGGTTCTGTGGAATGAGTGGCAATGTTGGAGAGTAATTTATATGGCAATGAAGCCACAGTTCTCAAGGAAGTGGAATACTTTATAATTTTCTGGCAGGGTCAGCAGGTCTTTTGGGTGAAGAAATAAACACATGAATTTGAATACCTGCATCATAGACCTATACTTGTTGACCTGAAACATGTTTTTTATTTATTTTTTTCCTATTTATATCATGGAGATACCGCGAGACCATAAGGGACACATTTATTAGTAATCCAGTAGAAGAGGTAGTACTTTCCAACTCATTCAAAACTACTAGAAAAGCTTTGGCTGGGTTTGGACATTGGTGCGTCTGTTCTAATTGGTTTAGTATTGGTTCACCGATCAACTCCAAAACACATTTTTTACTGCTGTAATGACTTTTGTTATAAGTTTACTTCTGGAATATTGTGTTGCTATCAGAGCCCAGTTGGATTCAGACTTTTTCAGAGAATATCTAAATGCTTGAATCTGATTGGTTTGCAGCAGAAATTACTTTCCTTACTTTAGACCATTTGAACCTTCTTTATTCTATGTTAGCTTTGTACGTTCTTATTGTATTACCGCAGGTGTTATGCTTAGTTGGTGTTATTGTATAAAGTTTTTCTGTTTTTCCTATACTTTTTCTTGTTTTAGTAACAATGTGTCATTGGTTTGGGTTACTAACAGATACGGTCCTAAGGACCTGAGCTGAGAAATTAAATTTTGTCAACCAGTAGCTGAATCTTGTAAAAGATGGAAGCAACCACAGCTGGTATCTCAGATACTTTAGGACAGCGTCTTTTAACCTTCTTGCCTCTGAGGGACCCTTGGTATTATTTTCAAGCCGTGGGAACTCCTACTAAAACTAAAGGAGGTCCATGGAAAAGTTAGGTGGTCAGTGGAAGGAATGCATCCTTTACAGCATGGTCAGAATACCCCCTTACAAGTCTAAAGAGCTTTGGTGTCATGCTGCCAAAGACCATCTTCATGGGAGGTCAATCAGCCAATGATGTCTTCAGGATCTCAAGGGTTCAATAGAACCCAGATTGAAAATGGCTGATTTGGAATATCGAGAGTTATTGACATCACCTGGGACAAAGTGCCGTGTGTCCTTTTGGGGCCATTACTTTTTAGTGAAATATTGGAGAGCCTTGTCTGATGTATACATTTAAACATTGTACAAAGTTTGCGTGGCTTTTTTTTTTTTTTTTTTTGATCAAAGTCTTTTCCATATCTCAATGGGATAGTAAAACTTCTCCTAAAAATGCCACCTATGGGACAGGCCTGTAGGTTGTTTGGGCTCCGAGCTTGGCATTGTGGAAGTTGGGACAAGTGGGGGGGGGGGGGTTGTGTACGCTGCAGCCTTTCCTTACATCAAATCCACAGATTTTTAAGGCTGGATTCCGAGCACAGCAACCCAACTCTTATTTAATTTTTCCCAAGCCAAAATCCTTTATAATTATGTGCACCACCACATGCAACCTTCAGTGGTGTGTTGTATGAATGACCAGGAGGAGGGGGATCCAGGGATGTGACCCTCAGCTGGGTGTAGGAGACCACCTACCATCTACCTGGAAGTACAGCTTCCACTTTGCACTAAAAGATTTGCCACACTTAGAAGAAAATATGAATGGTGAGATGGAACGGCATTAATAGAGGGAAGTTTGCAGACTTCAGTTTTAAAGCCAAAACGTTTTCCATTAGCAAGGAGTTAAAGGAGGGGATGTATGAGACCCTTTTAGGCATCACTTTAATTTCTATTTTTTGGTTACAGAAAGAAATCTCTCTGTGATGTAAGTGATGTAAATCCCCTCATTTTGTAAGATTTCTTATTTTTTTTTATTCCTGGACAAGTGACTTAATTTTCCCGCAGTGTAAGTTTTGGTAATAATGGGTCACCTGATCCTGTAAGGAGGGTGAAACTTTCCAACAAATACATTTGATAGGGGTACTAACACCTCATCAAACTTTATTCAAGTTTAAAAATGTTACTTGTAATACAGTTTTAAGTATTTATCACATGGTTTTGGTTAGCTTATTTATATTTTTGAAGTGCACACCAACTGGTTCTTTACATTAGAGGGCTGAACCCAGGATCTGATCTGCTCCCATTGATAAAATGCTACAATTATGATGCCTTCGCTATGAATTTTGAGAACTTATTTCTTATCAATGCTTTTAGATACAAGGATAAATGAGGACTTAATATACTCTGATGGCTTGTTGAGAATATGTGAGTAAATGCATAATCTGTTCATAGGTTCATGTAGTGTTACTGAACTTTGCAACAAGTTTTCTCTTAAACTTAAACCAGTGTTCTTGGTGGTGCTGAGTTGTTGGCAGCTTGCTGCTCTTCAGTAATAGAATGAGTAATAAGAAGTTTTTATATTGGATTCAAAAAGGAACAAATGGTACTTTTTGCTCTCTTCTGAGTAAGGCTTTAGCCATGTGGTCCTCCAGTCATGTTTGATAGGACCCCATGGAAAATGCCTCTGGTGGAGACTACTTCCTTCATCTCCTGAAAGATCAATGCATTTTTAGAAGGAGGAAATCTCCATCCCCAATAAATATATATCGGTATGGAATTAAAAACGAAGCTAACTTTTTGTATGACTTTCTGACCTTTTCCTGCTTCTTGTGTTGGCGTTTCTTCCTCTGACTGTATTGTGTGTCAGCGTCATTGTCATTCTAGCTGATTTTATATATGCCAATGATTTCAGAATAGTATGGATGCATTCATTGCGATAAAATCACTTTAGTGATAAGTCACATTAAGACATTACTGTATTAGATGTATTTTACGCCCGGACACATTTAAAACTTTCTTGGAAATAAAGGAATGCTGGTTTGATGATGGCATTGGTTTGTGTAATATTGGCATTTGAATATATATCTCCATATGTATGAAAATACTGGCGTCATTCAGAGCAAACAGTGATTTTTAACTTTTATACTCTAACATGTAGATAAAGGGTGAGGCTGGGAGTTGTATAACACACAAACTTTTGTTTTTTGGATCATTGAAGCCCAGTGTATGTTGGGAATGCCATAAGATGGTAAACAATGTTTCTGTATTGATTATATCATCAGGAAGGCTGTGTTTGGTTCTGATCTGAAACTTATAGGAATCCTAATTATAATTCCCAGCATTGCATAAGGAGGCAGGACTTTGGTTACAAGAACTAGGTGGTGAGCCATTGTAGGACCTCAATCTGTTAATTAAAGTGAGATAATTAAAGAGGACATCAATGTGCATGTATAGAAGCATGGGTAAACAATAGATTTTTTAAATTTATAAACTTTTTTCCAAAGTCAATACTTTATAAATAAAGTAATAAATGGGAGAATGGCTACAGGGAAGTAGCACAAGGGTTAGTTCTGATTAAATTTAGTAGGGGTCTGCTTATAATTTCATTTCATCCAACTTTTACCAAGATTTTACTTTCTTTTACATTGTATTTCTTTAGAATATGTATTACCTTTACTGAATATTCCAGTTTTTTAAACTTCAATATAATTTTGAATTTTGGGTGAAAATGTTTATAAATACTCTGCCTAAAAAAAAAAAATGATCAGCTGCATAGCAAATTTTCATTTCTTTTTAAAGAAAACCCCAGTAAATAAAGCCTATTTTAGGCTACCTTGACGGTATTTACATTCTCTAAAACTATAGTAATTTATTCCTATTTTGCTGAAAAACCCCAAACAAATGCAGTCAAATATTTATTTTTCCCATTGTGTGTAGTGTGAGGTTTGTGCACTTCATGACCCCGATTCCCGGTCACGTTTTTCTTGCGTGTAACTTGTTTTGATGAGAGTGGAATGTGGACATCCAATCCTCTCTGTTTATGAAGTTTGTGTTTACTTTCACTGTTCTGGGAACTCTTCTTGGATGGCTTTACATTAAATTCCGTCCTGTTGGGTGTGAAGAGAGAGATGTGTCTGAGATACAGATTCTCAAAGGGAATGACTTCTTCAGCAAGGCGTCTCCAAATAAAGGTTTAATACATATTATGATTCTAACAATTATCACAATGCCATAAGAATGTAAATCTACAAGAGAGTAGATAAGGGTTAAGGCTGTAGTTGTGGTTTGTTGTTACCATTGGGGAGATTCAATCTGATATTTGATATACATTTTAATATTTGTAAGGCAGAAATGATGGGAAATTGGAAACAGTTGTCACTGGAAAATTAGGTAAAGTTAAATCTTTCAATGTCCACTTTGGACAGATTTCCTCTCGCTGTTGTGTGTTCAGGACAAGAAGTAAAGTAAAATTGGGAACAGCAAGTAAAACAATCGATGGGTTCTGTTTCCTATCCAAGATAAAGGCTACCTACACAAGCAATAATTGTCTGTACGTAGTCTTAGTCTTGGATTAGATAGCAAATAAAAGTAATAATTGTCATTGGAAAGGATCTCTCACAACCTTTTCCAATGACAAAAGAGCGCTGTACACATATTGCCTTTCTGCTCTATGGAGAGGGGAGGGGAAGAACAATGGAGCAGCACCCTGTTGTGCACTCTCCTCCGTTCACTTTTATTACAATCATTCGCCGATCAGAGACAGATCCATGAACGATATGGGACGAGCTGTACACACGCCAGATTCTTGTTCGATACCAGCCCTGAGGGGAGAATCGTCGGACGTGTGTACGTAGCCTTAAAGCAGAACTAAAACCAACTCGCCTATGGCAGGGCGCTGCTTTCTACTTTCCCATCTTCCTCCTATAGATGATCTACAGCCTTCCTGATTGGCGGTGCCGAGATGATATAACTCAGGGATTCCCTGGCGGACATAGCCGATGCTGCACTGTGCAGCTCCGCTTTGACCCCAGGAACTCCGAGCGATCAGGCAGGTGAGACATATTCATGCAGAAGAGACATGGCCTGTCCCTTTGTGAAATAATGGAATAAGTGGAACTAGACCCAGTGGATACCTGTTATTCAGTTTTTTTACATAACTTTCTAAAGAGTAGAGAAAGATCAGAACCACTGCTGTTTTTACTTCCATTCATGGCTCTGGTAGCAGAAGTAGAAGGCAATGATTTTACTAGACAGGAAGTGAAATAAAATCTCCACCAGCAACATTGATAATCCGTTTTTTATTTAGTTCATTTTGTACTAATATTCACTTTGACATTCGTAAATTTTGTTTCAATTTATTTATAATCCAGTGTCCTATTATATCAAAAATACTAAACATTCCCTATATAAATCAAAATTGCAGCTGTCCAGACTTGGTCCTCCTCTCTTAATTAATAACTCCGTTGCCCAGAAGATTCATGCCTGCACTAAAAAAATGACAGAGTGAATGTTTGCATATGTTGTCCACAGGCTTGGCAGACGTTCCTACCGCCCACTGAGGGCTCCCTGATGTTTGCGGCCAGCAGGGTATATTAAGACTAAAGCTTTTTTTTGGCTGTTTCATTGTTGGTGGAGGCAAAAGTTTTGTTAGTCCTAAAAGCAAACTTGCAAAAAAAATTTTTTTTTTCTTTAATGCCCCCATTTTTCTAGTAACACAGTCACTACTTTGATACTACTTTGAAGATGAAGCAAATACCATGGACTTCTGGAAATCGGAGGAGCATGTGATTCACTCATCTTTTTAAAAAAATGTCATCAACACTGTCACATGACAATTAGGGAGAGTCATTAGCCATGTGTAAACTCAGATTGACTTGATTGAATATACCCTCAAAATTAGGATGCTTTGCAAAAGTATGTACAAATTAAACGTTTGCCCCAATTTTCACTTTTTTAATAGCAAAGACATCCCTGGCGTTATCCTATAAGAGTAGATGTTAATAAATTGAACAATCCAGCTAGTTCCTGTTAAGCCGAGGGGTTTTCTCACATCCCTTGGTGTCATAAACATTACTAATGTTGCCATTTTAGAAACCAATATGATGGTCTGTAGGTCCGTTTTCTTTTGTATTACTGTGGTGCATTTTAGGTGTATTATTCTGCCTGCTTATTATTTTCTTGTTTAGTATACTTCTTACTCCAGAGCTGAAGCTAATAACTGGATTTCCCAACATTATTCTCATTACTTTTCCAGGGAGTTTTTTTGCTATAAACATCTTCCTTCTCCCATGTGTACAAAACATTCTGGCAAGAGCAAATACATTGAATGCCACGTGATGATTCTGAGCCAGTCAGGCAAAGTGTTAGGAAATTATTTTAGTTTTCTAAATGTCAACTTTAAGTTTTTGCCTCTGTAGGTGAGCTGCTCAGGTACTTATAAAGAAAAAAAGTCCCAAGACCGTTCCCAGACTATGAACAATAATCTATATTTTAAACTAGTAAAAAGAGCTTTAAAACAAGCATTCCCTGTCATCTATTGTGGCTTTTAATGGAAAGGTATTTATTCTCAAAGATAACAACACTCTAAAGTTGTGTTTCAATAAGTTTCTAACAACTCTTTGCCTAGCAAAGTACTTTTGCAATGTACTGCATTGGTTTGGGGGTCTGTCAATAAAGCGGAATGCCTCTTTAAGTTAACAAGTCAGAAAACCATGGCCAAGGATATTGTGAATTTCTTCATCTTTGTTGCTTTCCTCATGAAGGATGTAAAATCTCAGCATGGTATGGGGAAAAATACCTCCCTTACGTGCCATTTTGGCTTTAAGATGTCTGATGTTTGACTTGTTACCTAACAGTTACATTCTAATCTGTGGCATTATTAATAACTTGACAATAAAAAGTTCTTTCAGAATCACTAATATGTCCCAAAACTTTTTCCCCCCACTACAGTTTTAGCAGATAACAAGCCTTGTTTGTACCATGTTTGAAAGTTTTGTGTTACTGAATAGTGCCATTGACCCGGTGTAAACAGCTCCGTGTACTTTCCCTGCACATTCTGATCCAAGCTGGCATTTCCAATGGAATGTGGCGTTTTAGAATTATAATAGTACAGATAGTGTTGTATTTAAAAATGGTTACAGTTTGGTATTTATTTGAAACTTTTTTTCAGTATTTTATTTATGTACTTGAAGGACCGGTGGACTTTAAGCTGTATATTGAGATATATAAAAGAACTTGAAAAGTTCACTTGGATCAAAAAAGTGCCCAGCCTGTCTGTTGGGTGGCTTGACATTTTTAAAGAGGAGCTACACTCGCCTGTCCTCATGCCATCTTCTTCCTTCCCTTCCTCTTCTTCGACCATTGTGATTGGCCAGGCCTGGGATGTCACAACCCCTGTTGCAGGCGCAGGGGAGTTCATTCAGCCCCGGCAAGGGTAGGGGAAGCTCCAGGTACTGTATCTTGGTCAGCTTTTTAGGCAGCTTCATGGAGCCATCAGGCAGGTAAGAAGGATTTTTGCAGAAGGGACATCGCCTGTCCCTTTCTGCAATAATGACCTTACCTGAACCTGGACTTTTAAAAGTAGAACTTCAACTTTTAAAGTCAGGCTTTCTTCTGCTCCTTTATACTTCCCGACTTAATAATATGAGAGAATGACCTGACTGACCAGTGCAGGAGGCAGTAAGGGTTGTGAATAAGAACGGATTTAAGGATTTTGATATACGGATTAGGCATGTTTTCCCTTTGGCTGGATTTGAGTGCATAAATTTCAACTGGTATTTTAAAAGGCCAGAAAAAAATGACATTTTTTTCATTGACAAACCATGTAAAGGCAATCAACTCTGTCAGTAGCTACATTCTGTATCATACATGGAGGCAGCCATGCTGTCTCATTACATGTCCAGGCTTTACAGTTTACCCAGTGGTTGTGCTTTACTTCAGTGCAAATCTGAGTTTTACTGAAAAGGCACACTCAGGGAGTTGATCTAAAATAAAAATAAGAAAAAAGAAAAATGAAATCTCTATTTTGCATTCTTAAGAGCTCTTCGTTCTAGCTAATTGTGCTGGATTTGACTTTCTGATTTTGTGGCTGCGACCCCCTGCTGCATGATTTGGTTCCATCCAATAGTTTATGCCTTGCTACAGAAAACAGTAGGTGGAAGAAACCACTGCAGGAGAGGGGGTGGCAGAAATAGTTCCTGCACAGAGCAGAGTTAAGGCTTTCCTGTCCATGGGGAAGTAACTACCAGTTTTCTCTTCTCACTAAATGTTCTTTTGGATTTTTTTTCCCCCTCTTTATTTATTTTTTAGTGTCAAGACGCTTCACTCCTATAGAAGTCGGGATACAAAACCACATTTAAAGCAGGTCCAGAGCGAATCAAACACACTTGTCAATAGATTTTGAATAATCTCAGAACATTCACAGTGTTGCCATCCACACAGTCCCAGCGCTTGTCCCTGGTGTATTTACTATACATATGCACTCGGGTTCATATCTGACGCTATGTCACATGGGTAGTTTGCGGTGTTTGGTGAACTTTCTCCCAACTACCTATCACAATGTTGGGTGAATGCAGCCAGAAACCCATGGTGGTGAACAGATTCCCCTAAGTGGTCTCAGCAAACCTGATCATTTTATTTAATCTATCAGCTCTTGCAAGGAAAGGATAGTTCTTTTATGCTGAAGTGCTGACAGACCCAGCTATTGGTTGAGGTTTGTACAAAGTAGTAAGCGATGTATGTAATGACGGCACACTGCTCTCATGTTGCCATGGAAACATACACAGCTTTCCCATCCGCTGACTCCTCCATGCATGTGAGCGCATGGTAACAAGAGGAATAGTGAAAGGCAAATCACTTGTGCTGAAATAGTTTGATATGATCTTTACAACAGCGCGATAATTTTAACATTATTAAAGACTTTTATTTGGAAAGCTCTAAATTCCAGCCTTGTTATGGGAACATCTTGTGCAGTTTGGTGGTTACAGCATGTCTCCGGTGCCTGTTTATACCTCGATGTCTGAAACCATTGTTCATTTAGGCACAGGCTCTCATAACCTATAAGGATATATTTCTAAAGATATATATTTGTTTTATATTAGTATGACCGTCTATTAGCTTGCAGCCTATCTACAGATCAACTTAGAGTGAGCCCATACTCCCTTTGAAATATAAATGTTCTGCATGGGAGCAGACAACAGACAAAATCTAATCTTGTTTTACTTTATTGCGGGGGTCATGGACCAGACCTAAACCTTTATTGCGGATGGATTTAAAACCTTAGTACATTTTGCTTGGTATTACTTCCTACAAAAGTGCTAAGACTTGAAGTGGACCAACACAATGTCTGGCTGTATGTTAAGTGGAGAGTGACAGATATGAGCTTTTTAGTGTGCTGCTTCTAATTGCACTGCCCAGTCACAGCCTGGAGGAGGGAAGTATTGTTTATTACATCATACAAAACAAATCCGATCTTCCGCTCTGTCAGAGTTGTGTAGAGGATAGACTGGTGGTGCAGATATAATTCCATTACTGCTTCATCACACCCATAGAGAATGAATGGGGTGTCAGTAAGTGGTGCAGTACCACACATTGTAAAATATCTAAAATGTTCATTCAATAAGAACCAGTGGGAATGGTCAAACAGCCTACGGGAGCTTCATAGGAATCCCTGTTTATAAAAATCCATTTTAATTTTTTTTTTGTATAAAGTATTTTTTCTGGAATTGAGTGTAATGTGTTGTATTCTTTAATACCCCGCAATGCCTATGTCATGGTACACTGTCCATGGGAGAGGCTGCAGTGGGTTCAGGAAGAATGTCAGAGAAAGCAGCCAATCCATGCTGAGAGGAAGCTAGTGGGAAAACAGAGAGGTGATCCCTCCATAGTGCTACTTCTCTTTTCAGTCTTTAGTCACAGGCTCTTGGTTGGGTTCTGGTTATCTGGGGCTTAGTGGAAATGGGTTAAATGATGCTAATCATTAGACTGAGCACATGTCCAGGGGATGGGAAAGTACTGTGCATTTTTGTGATTATTTGGTGTCCATGCAACTACAGATACTTTGATTCAAAAGATCCTATGCCCCCCTAAGCTTAAACTAACCTAGACCCTTACACAGACACCTATAGATACTGACCTGTCTGTGGGGGAGCCCACCCGGATCAATAAACCTAGCTATAGACGGCATGAATGAAGTAATCCAATGGTCCCCTGGTGGCAGCTAATATTGTAAATGCCAAGGGAGGCCACCATGCAAGACGTAGAGGTAGAGTTTTTGCAATGGTCGGGCTGAGGGCTTTGTAGCAAAAAGGTACTTGCACTTTAATGCTGTGTCACTATTGGACTGAGAGCTGTAGCTTGTGTGCATTTTGAAGTGTTACATCTCTTATATAGGTCATTTATTGGAGTGAGAGGAGTGATGATTCATAGACTTATTCATCAGCTAAATGCAGTCAATTCTCCCCTGCACCAGCCAATCTGTGGGGCTCTTTGTTTTTCTTCTACCTGCTGCCTGTGTTTGTAGATGTCTTTTATTTATTTCTTTTATAGACCTATACATTGGCTTTATAATGCATTGTATATGACTTAACCATATGTAACTAAATTTCCTTATCCTGATCACTTGGAATGTAGACCTAGTGTTGGCAACTTATTTTATAATTATTATTAATTATTATTATTATTATTACCGTTAAATATGGGGGACGCCATTGCCAACCAACTTCTGAGTATGCTAGTTGCCTGGCTATGTTTTTTAAGGGGAAAATTAAGGAGGAATTCCATTTTCATCTTCTGCTCAAATATTTTATTGCAGCAAGCTTGATACAAAGTCCAGGTAGAGTTTTTCAAAGTTCAAAGATCAATTGGCATTCCAAATTTTTTTTCTTCAGAAATAAAGCCTTCAATAAAGTAACTTTTGAGTGACATAATTTTTAACTATCCATGCTGCCCATCTAATAAGTGTTTTTCTTGCACGGTAGCAAGGCACAACATCGGCATCACTGTCAATCCTTAAGTTCCCGTTCTTTTGAAAATGTTGCATGATGTATTTGATGTGGAAGGCACTGCATTGCAAATGACCAGTATTGCATGAGGTTACCTCTTTAGTACTATGGGGTTTTCATCCAAGTGAGCCTTCTATTATGTGATTCAATTGCCTTTCACCCAAGTGAGCCCTCTTTTGTGTCTGACTACAACTGTGGTAGGAATATTAATGTGTAAGGTCTTCTGAGGCAAAGGACTGACTGGAATGCTTTTAGATACTATGCAATGCGCTGCAAGATATGTAGGTGATATATGAATGAGCGATACAAACCTAAATGATGCAATGTGTGGAAAAACTAGTTTTTCTAGTGCTAAGACAAGTTTTAGTTGTAAGGATTCACTAGACACATGGAAATGCAAAGGTGTTCCCTAGTTGAATGATAAGGAAACCTATTTTACCTTTCAGAATATTTTACCCCCTTCACAAATTCTCAAGTACAGAATATATATATTCACACACACACAAACCTTGTTGTTGTTATCTGACCATCATAGCTATATGAGCTGGTTGGACATCCCATTCCAAAATCATGGACATTCATATAGAGTTGGTCTACTTTGTGACTATGGCAGGTGCACTTTTCTGGCAAGACTTTGGAGTGTGCCGTCTCAACCAAAAGAGCATTTGTGGGGTCAGGTGCTGATGGTGCATGAGAAGACCTGGCTTATATTTTTGACATTCCAGGTTGTCACTTGGGTTGAGGTCAGGTCTCTGTGCAAGAATACTCTATTTTCTCTATTTATGCCAATTTTTTACACTATGTTAGTAAGTCGGCTTTGTGGACAAAGCGCATAGGCACATTGGAACAGAAACGGGCCCTCTTTAAAAACAGGGCTGAACGAGCTGAAGAATGGCTGTATGGATACAGAATGCAGGAACCCCTCAGTAAATTGATTTGGCAAACAATTTTCATGAACATAAGCAAGATGGGAACCCCTACTGCAGTGAATCTCAACATGCCATATTGCCTTGTTTGTTGTGCAAAATAGAAGTTAAAAGGCTCCTCCTGGCAGACGCTGGTGACATCAACTCTACAACCTGGGTACAAAACCCTGGGAGAATACATGTACCCAAATTGCTGTGGTATCACCATCACCTGTCAGATGAGCCCAGTGTTTGGCACAGTAGTGCCAAGATTCCAATGCAAAAAAAAAAAAGAAAAAAATTATATGAGCTAAGCAAAAATGTTAGTGATCGTGTTGTGAAATTTGAAGTTGATTTTCCCCTATAAGACATAGTTACAAAGGTGAATGAGGGCTTGTTTAAAATAAGCCCATGGCAGGTTTGCTTTAATGCCGAATATAGTTTTTAGTTGCTCATCCAGTCCGGTTAGAAAAGGGTACTACATCCTGGCATTATTTAGTTCGCCGCTGCCTGTAGTGCTTGCAGTGCATGTTCTATGCATCATATACATGGATTCATTTAACTGTATCCTACACAAGAGCCAAGAGGACAGTCTGAGCCGTCGGGCAGCTTATGTAGCTCTGTGAACTGTATGATTCAAGTAAATTGAAATTGACAAAGCAAAATGATTTGTATGTTTATCAAGTTCACGGAAAGTACATTGTATTGTTTTGTACCCATAAAGGCACGCAAGCATAATGTCACTGTAGGTAAAGAGATCAAACTTAAGGAAAGTTTATTGGTAAATAATTGTATCCCTACGTGTGTGATACAATATTTCTTAATATTTATTTTTTTTCTTTCTTTTACAGTGTTGCGGTTTGCTGCTGGACTCTCCCCTCCATTCGCAGGATATGAGACTTGAAAGAAGACGATGCATACAGGTACATGCACTTTCCGGGGCTTCTGTCTGCTATATTCAGTTATACAATAATGAATGAACCGGGTGTTACATTTTGGATTGCACTTCCTGGTGTGTTTTGCTCAAACTAAAGCCCATAAGCTTTGCAGGTTTCTGATCTTTTGGAAGCAAAACATTCAGACCCTTAGGCAATCCTGTGTTTACCCAACATGTATTCAGTACATGTCGAGTTAGCTTTATCATGTGGTGTTTGGTTGTTGCTGTTTGTCTTTGTTTTACCGGCACAGAAATAAAGTCAACAAACCTTTTCTTACCAATGGGATGCTTTGCCGTGCCGGTGTCCTATGGTCAGGCTGATATAATTGTTAGAACTTAAGACGTGGTGAAGTTGTAATCCTATCAAACAGTCCTGTACCTGAATTGACCTCCCTGAAAACATTCATAACTGGTTTTGTGTAATTTTTATTGTACTTTGGGGGTGATACACACTTCTTTTAAGTGTACATTACATGTAGAATGCCTTCTCGTTCTGCTGCTCTCCCTCTCATATATGTTGCTAATTTAAACTGCTGTGGGGAAAAAAACACTTATCAGAGTTTATAAACACTGCTCAGATATAGAAAAGGGAGATACAAAGAAGCATTGTTTTAGCTTGGTGGTGTATGATGTCATAATTGATGGTATAATAACTTCATGCTGATTTTGTTTTTATTTTTCTATCAATTAATATTTGGAGGTCTATTTATAAAACAGTGATTCAATGACATTTAGCACACTGTGCCGAGTGCGATTTGTTGATCATTTCATTGTCTTCTTTTTTAGAACATTTCATGAAGAATGTTAGTGTTACTAGCAGCTGCTTGAGTTATCGTGAGATCTTAAAACTTTTTTGGAACTTTTAGGGCTCTTTTTTTAAAACAGGGAACCGGACATGTCCATGTGTTTCAATGACAGTAATTGATTCCCACCAGGGAATGTCAGATTCATTGCCTTATACATAGAGCCTGTAGTGTTCTTTCTTTTATTACTTTGATACTATAAAATGTTTTTTCCCCATTTCTCATTATCGTCTATATTTATAAGGTTACTCTAGGAAGGTTCCTCTAGACCCTTAGTGAAATTCAATGTAGATGATTTTCCTCTCGGGTAGTACTGCTCATGTCCTCCATGCACTTTGTAATTTTCAGGAAGATGTTCCAATGCAGCCTGTACAGCTGAAAAGTATGGAAAATGGGTGATGGACAAGGTCTTGTCTTTGTCATTGTTTAGCTCTTTTTAAATATTAAAGGAGTAATGATTCATTGACTTGTTTTTTTTTTCACTATTTTTGAGCTTTGTTGGGAAAAAAAGAGCTCCTTTTATACCGTTTTGTTGCTTATGACCTTTTGTTTTTAATGTGTTACCAGTGAGGCTTTGTACATTCTGTTGTTTTTATATCACGCCTAACCTTATATGAAGATGATCTGTTCGTGTCATTGTTTTGTTTATTATTTTATTTATATAATTATTTTTGTTATTGCTTTGGTTGGGTGGTTTTAATGTGGAATATTTCATTGTTAGTACAACCTTTTGACATGTCTGTTTGTTGTCTTAAAACGCAATAGAACATTCATTGTTTATTTCACCTTATTTAGCTTCTCTAGAGCTGGAGAACCCTTTTGATGTGTGGCAGTATAACAATGAATCCAAAAATAAAATTGTGTTTTTTGTGTATTTTTTTTTTTAAACTTTGGGGACCAATGTAGCACTGACTTGTGGGCAATTATAGTCGGTGTGCTTGATACTGTTGTCTTCCATTTTTCAATTTTGTGAGCTGTGGTGGCTTCAGTGTGCGAATAGGAGAAGGTGTGTGGGCAAAAGTTTGCTGTGGTACTGCCCTGGTTCTGTGTTTATGTGGTGGAGGGCTCAGTGCACAGGCATGCCATAGAGAGCTGGTAGAATGACTGTACAACAAACAGTTACCATTAGACTAAGGTTTAGATTTTTGTCACTTTTGGTGACCAATGAATGAATGAGCGCTGTACACATAGCTCCCATTCCGTTCTATGGAGAGTGGAGGTAGGGGTGGGTGAGCAGGCGAGCTCTCCTACCTTGCCTTTCACGCTCGTTCGTTCCTGATCAACGTTCATGAATTATCCGTGAACAATTTTAGTTGACCACTGTTCACGTCAGATTCTCGCCCTGAGACGAGAATGGGTGCTGTGTGTACAGCTCTCATTCATTTATCCGTCACTGGAAACGTCAGATCCTCGTCCGATATCAGCCATCGGGATTATCGGACGAGAATCATCTGGTGTGTGTGTGTATGTAGCCTAAGAATTGCTGTGAGTTCATATTTGATGTCTGTCAGTTTCTGGTCAATGAGAAAAGAATATTGGTAAATAGAAGAAGAGGCAACTTACTTGCATTTGTCTTAGGAGATTGAATAGTTGTAAGAAGAAATAATCGTGTCAAGGTTTTTTTCCAAAACCACATAAAAGATCTGTTTTTTTTTATGTTATGATTGGAGTTAAAGTCTCCCAAATGTTTTGTTTTTGTTTAGTATCTTAGAAGCATTCCTGATCTATGGTTGAGCTATGGTGAAGGTTTTGGCAGGTTTGTTGCAGGTGGCTCTTGCTGAACAACTTCTTTTTTGCTCCAATGCAATATTTAACAGGTTAACATTTCTTGGCTTTCTTAATCTGTTCATTTTTACACCGATCTGTGAATGTGTCTGTGGCAAGCTCCCTCCCACCCTTGCATCTGTCACACATGGAGCCTCAGCTTCAATTTTGACTGGCAAATTTGGATATGTGAGCACAAAAATCTGTTTCTTTTGTATGTCGGGTTGCTGCTAAAGGTTCTGCCGAAAAATGCAGCTTTATATTGAAATCCTTTGTTGGGTTATAAACATTTAATGGAAAGCTGAACTCCAGACATATATAAAATAAACAAAATATGCAGCTCTGTGTTTAATGGAATATCAATGTATTTGTTTTAAATGTAAATATCTGAATTTGACTTGGTATCAATGTATTTGCTGCCCCTGTTCAAGAAAGCTCAGACTGTGGACTTGATTTATTAAAGTTCTCCAAGGCTGGAGAGGATACACTTTCATCAGTGAAACTAAGTGATCCAGCAAACCTGGAATGGATTTCTTCAAAGTCTTGAATTCTAGACCAGATCCATTCCAGGTTTGCTAGATCACCCAGCTTTACTGATGAAAGTGTATCCTCTCCAGCCTTGGAGAACTTTAATAAATCAGACCCTGTAAGAGGGAAAGGCAGCACGAGAAGCCATTCAGATGCATTGGAACGCGGAAGTGCAAAAAGGAGGAAAGGGCAAAGGAATAGAAAGTGAAGTGCATCAGTCTACTGCTTCTCCTTCACTGTTGGAGTGTATTTGGCTGGGAGTTTCATTTTAAGTGTTAAAGTAGATAATCGGAAGATGACTGGTTCAAATACAATTGTTTTCAATGTTCTGTTTAAATCAAGATCGAATTAAAGATTCCCTTAAGTTACATATGAAGGACATGTTTATGACATCCACTTGTAGTTCCCTTGCAACATTAGCAGAAGGTCCTGATGGATTGACTTGCTGCAGAAAGATTGGCCATTTCCCATCTAGTTAGAATTGTTTCCTGAAGATGTTGCTGAGAGTGGTGATGCCAGCGCTGATGTCTCTTACTTGTGCGGGGTGTCTGGTCATGTCTGTGTCACTAACTAAAATTGGAATAAAGGGAGGAAAGATGCTGATCAATCTCTGCTAATCAAAAGAAGGCCACATACCCTTATAGTAATATAATTCCAAATGTCGTAAAGAGAAGAACAAAGACAGGGTATTTGTTGTGGCAAAATGTTTAGTCATAAAGTTCACTATTGTTCCCTTGATCAAGGGACTTGAATACAGTGATAATCTAAGTACAAATACAGAATAATATTTTACAAACAATGTCTGTCACCTCGGACAGCCTGTAGTATAAGGACCTGCTGGGTCCCTTCCATATTTCTGCTCTCAGGACCATCCACATGCAGCACAGCGGTGAAATCCAAGTTTGCAAAGGTGCTTGGTGCATGCAAAGTTGATGAATTTCCTTTTGAGCAATGTATTTAAATGAAAATGGTGCATTGGGTTCAGTTTGGTAAAATTGATAAAACCTGCAACTGATTCTTGCAATTCTCCACACAGTTCCTTGCTTTTAGTTTTCTTAGTGAGAACATGAAAAAGGACTTTCTTAGTATTAGAGCGATGAAGAGTTATTCTTTGACATTGTATGTAACAGCATGCAGCGGTTGGGCTGTTGTGTTTAGTTATTGCTGTGTCAATATTGGCTCATTATAAGAGCTGCAGAGCTAAGGCTTCCCAAGTATAATGTTACAACTTACTGTAACTAGGTCAGTAGGTGCAGCTCGACCAGAGCCAACGCTTCCAGAGGACACTGGGTCATATTTATGTGGAATGACACACAAACTTGTAAAAAGACTTCTGGAAATGGAAAGAATTCATCACTCAAAAGAAGTGAGCTCATCAAAAACACAGTCATAGCATGTTAAACTATTTTAAAGTGCAGATGATGAGTGTTTTATTAGCGTTAAATTTTATGAATATTTGTGATTGTTCACAAAAATAAACACAAGAAGGTATTTAAAGAGGACCTGTAATGTTGGAGCTGTGCCAAAAAACAAGTGGAAAAAAACAAGTCATAAATATGTCTACCTTTTGCTCATGCCTCTTGTGTTTTGGGGAAATATTAGAAAGGACAGGGGAAGTGAAGGGAGCACAGGTTCACAGAACAAAGCAGAAGATCGCAGATCCTTACACCTCAGGTACACCTTCCTTTCCAGCAAGGAGAACAGTGCAGAAACACTTCCAACTATCCCCAGACAGTCAGAGGCAACCGTGTTCTAGAATAATCTCACACGGGGGGATATACAGCTATACGGCTATGCGGCTACAGTCACAGGAGTGCCTAGGCACAAGAAGTGCATTGGTATTTTTCAGAAAGAATAAAACCATTCATGGAAACCTTGTCTGGGATAAGCACTGGTTTATTTTCAGCCCGATTAGTTGTAAATGATAGGATACTCGGTTCTTCTTTGCATGAAGCTGAAATCATTTAGCGACACTGGGTTAAGAGAGTTCTTTGCAAGTTATGACCCACCAGCCACCATCACCTGACATACAAGGGCCACAGATGTGCAGGCCTTCCAGTCCCGCAAAAAAATTGATATTACAAAAGTTCGTTTCAATGCTTTGACCTGGATTCATCAAGAGAAATGGGCTGTCCATGCACTATAAGGTGAAGAGAAAAAAAAAGCAAAGCCCTAAATGTGTATTATCCTGGTTCATTGCGTTGCACTAGGGCAATACAAATAGGCTGCTTGTGCGTGATTGTGTTACCATACATTGTGCTCCTGTAAGCACGTTACCTTTGTTAGTATGACATCAGTGTCTTGATTGAAAACTTCTTGAAATAGAAACCCAAATTTCAGTAAATGGAACAATAAAAGTTAGGTGGCTACCGACACCTAACCTTGTGCCCTGCTTTCCCACAGAATCATTAGAATAAAACTTACACTTTATTCTTAATTCAGTTTTCACTTGTCCATTTTAGAATTGCAGAATTCTACCATTTTGCCTTCTTTTTAATCTGTAATATGTGTGCTTTTGACTATATGAGGCAATGTTGGCTTCCTATTGTATAAATGAAGCAACCTTGGCTGGTCCTCAGGTGCCACTATTATATCTGGGAGGAGTGAACTCATTTAATTCCATTCCTAGGCCTGGTGGTTTCCGAACAATACAATAAAATGTATGGGTTGCTAATCAGGTAAAAGTAGCAGGCTGTGGGTGAATTAGACCGGTACCTCAGAACTGTCCTATCAAACTATAATCATTCCGATGTGTTTCGTTCATTCTAGTACTGGAAATCTGTCCTTTAAAATTAGGTATCACTTACTTAGCTATTATGTTGGGATTGTCTGGATAGTAAAAAGAATCAGGTATAAAAGGAGTAAGAAAGTGGAGTCTTCAAATCTTCAGTCTTTAAGAATGTGTTGGCCATGGGTCCAAATGGATTGGCCAAAGGCATGGAGGATTGCAAATCATTATTATTATTATTAATAAACAGGATTTATATAGCACCAACATATTATGCAGAGCTGTACAATAAATAGAGGTTTTAAATGACAGACAGATACAGATAGTGACACTATCTGAGGAGGAGTGGACCCTTCCCCGAAGAGCTTACAATCTTCAAAAAGAAATGGAAGAAATCAGCTGGACTATGAAGTTGCTTGTGTTGGCCTTCACATGGCTGCCAGTTCTTGTTGAACCCATTGGATTCCAGGCCCAAGCTGTTCACCGACCTTCTCTTTTTATAGACGAAGCCTTGCACAGTGCTGCCACTGATTACACATGACTTCATGGCAGCATGAGGGGCAATAGGGGCAATGGGAACAGGTCCTGGGTGAGGTGGAACAGACATGGACCGCTACAGCCTGGGGTCCAAGGTGAACCCCAGCGACCCCGGGATAGGTTGGGTGTTACCTTATGAATGCTTTAGGCCGAATCAAGTTCACAATGTTGTATAAAACATTCTAGCAGGTCAAACTAATATTGTGAAAGCCTATTGTCCATCTGCGTTCCCCCAATAACTATGCAGATTTCCATCTATAAACGGCTTCATTGGAGTTTGATGCTTTTAGTAATGAATTATCTGCTGGTCTATGAGCACTGCTGTGAGTTGGAATCCGTTCTATTCCCGTCCTATTCTAGGCCCTGTAGAGAACAGAAAAGGAGATGCCTGGATCTGCCGCTCACATCCCCATCCAGAGGAACTCATCTCGGATAACTTTGATGGGTCAGATCTGAGCCGGGGCATTCCTTGTTCAGCAGCTGCTGGATTTCCACTTAGAAGCAGCGGGGAATCTGGGGCTGTCAGCTGTTTGAGAAAACATTGCTCTGCAGACTTTCCAAACTCGCACAATCTCAAATCTCTCTTTAATACACCTGATTGATGACTGCATGCCTACCTTCTTTGCATGGCACGGGGACTTAACCCTTCACTGACTTGACCTTGAACTTGCAGGCTGGTAAGGAGCCAGCAGGCCATGCAGAATTAGGAATCCCCCTGGGTGGATAATTACCACAAATCTTTGTGTTCTCTTGGGTATGGAGCAAGAACAGCTTTTATCGAGATTTATGGAGCCATGTGGATCGGGTACCACTATTTGGGTTTAACCCTTGGTGTAGTCTTAGGCCAAGACTGCATAGCCATTCTACAAGATTTTCACTTAGTGTTGTGTTAATGTTATACCCCTAAAGCCACTGGGGCAAACAAATACCCCACAATGCTAGGGCAGCATCCAGAGACACGGGCATTTGTGCGGCATACATATGCCACTGATTAGTCTAATATCCTGTGTCTGGGTAAAGCTGAATGCTAGCTATAGATATGGGGGTCCATATACCCCCCCCCCCCATCTTCCAAGGGGTTTGTAATTCCGTAAGTTACTCAGTCCTACCAAGTCCACACCACACAACCAGTCCGGAAGATTTAATTTTATTTATTGCAGTTAGGTAACACATAGGACATCTCCCCAGCTTGTGATTGGTCAATGATGGAGCAGCAACTGACTGGCAAAGGTTAATATCTTTGTTCTCACCTTCTGTCAACATGTACTCTGTTGCTACCTTTTTACCCAGCACCTGATTGGCTCCTAGTGCTGTGCCTACCTCTTCCCTGCTGTAATGTGCTGCGGGATTTAAGTGCCTGTCCGTGGTGCATTAAAACTGTATCTTGGTATTATGTTAAAGGTTGGTTGTTAGGTTTGGTTCAAGCAGTTTAAACTTATTCCTAGCACTGAATCAAAGTGTCCAATCTTTTCTTTCTTTTTTTCTGAGTAGAACAGGTAAAAGTTAAAACCCTCACCAGTTTATATTTTGCTGTTTCTGTACATTTGAGGAAAATTGTCTTCACTTCCTGTCTTGGAGAAGCAACAGGAAGTAAGAAGAGATTTTTAACTTTCCTCTTGGTTGATCCCAGACCTGGTGCCCCATTTGAACTTTTTCCCTCCATGTTTGTTTTTTGGATAGTGTTGAAAATGTTGGATTTCCCCTTCTATGGACAACAACCATCATCAGGACAAATAGAGGGAGAGATCTCACTAGTGGGGACAAAGGCCTAAAAAAACTTGACCGAGGGTCTAACCTTCATACTATCCATATAAACGTTGAGGGATATAGTTTAGGGGTTCGTTCGTATTTTAGGGTTTGGGTCAGAGAAGTGATGGGTATCAGAGCTCATTCTACTACTGTGCACTTGTAATTTGATGAAAAAATGACCGGTCACATGGTAAAATATCTCACACCCATCTCCATGCCTGCCTAGAAGGAGTACTTACCTGTATAAGGTAACCTCAGCATTATACCATGTGCTATAAGAATGTTTGCTTTAAAAGTGTAGCCAAACTTCTTTCCTCAGTTTTTGTATAAAGCAGTAGGGTTAGATCTCTTGTCAGATTTTTATTGCTGTCTGGAGGGACACTTGTTCTGTGACAACACTATAGGAGGTAGGAAAGTTTCATTTTTCTTCCTGTAGTGTCTCCCAATACTTAAAACTGAGGCTGACAGACCTCACTCCATGCAATATGGGGTAAAGAAAAGTTTCAGACTGCATCCCCCCCATCCTTCTCACCACACTATCACATTATCTGGACATGGAAGGGTCTCCTAGGTACACATGCATGTTTTAAAGAAGTGTCATGTCATTTTGTAGTTGTTCAGTGGGGATCAGCTGAAATTTTCAGTGCAGAGCTCCTTGCAATGGCCAGTAATCATCTCCCCCAGCGCATGCGCAGTCCCCCTGCACTGTATACCCTGCACATGCGCAGTCCCCATGCACTGTATACCCTGCACTGTATACCCAGCACATGCGCAGTCCCCATGCACTGTATACCCTGCACTGTATACCCAGCACGTGTGCAATCCACCCGCACCCCCCTTCCAAGAAACTTTCCTCCATCCTCTGGGATGATTGGGGGATCCTCATGCAGGATTTTTCAGTAAATCCCCCCTGTATCATCCCTGCATTGCCCTGCCCTTTTCTAATGGCTTGCAACAGTAAAAGCATGTGTCTAATCTTCTGTCAATTGCAACAGATCCCCCCTCCACCTTTCCCTTCCCTCGCCCCTTATTTTTTCCCCGTGTCCCCCCCCCCCATCCTAAAAGTGTTAACGACAACTTGAAAATGTGACAATGCTCAATTTTCATTTCTTGTTTATTGTTTGTTTTCCTATTGGGCAGCCGGGAATCAGCTCTGCCCTGGCAACTCGAGCAGTCGATTTGCATAGCGCGCCTCGGATTGGTGCGCTCTTCAGCGAGCCCGTCCAATCCCAGTGGCCTGTCAGAGTGGCAGGCTATGCTAATTAGCCGCTGTTGCTGGGGAGCCCGGCAGTTTTTTTTTCTCCTCCTGTATGCTGTTCTTCTGCATTGTGTTGCCTGGCGAGAGACGTTGATAAACGACTATTTAATGATCTGCAGCAGTTCCTACTCACTGCAGGCAGGCACACATTCTGGGAACAAAAGTCGAAATAAGGATTTAATTGGCTCTCTTAAATACCTTTATCTAGAGAAAAAAATGCAGTGCTAGTAATGCCATTTAAAATAAAATAACTGTATGCAATGGTTTGGTTGTATTATTAGCATGTTGTATGAAAGCTATCTGCAAGGGGCTGCAGGGAAAGAAGGTGGCGAAGGGGTTAATGGTTTGCTTGGCAGAATGGGATCCACACATGCAGCCCAGTGATCGCAGCTATTGCATGCCCTGGAACGTGTTACTGCATTCTAAAAATATTCAGCCCAGGCATGTGCTGGTGTCACAACAGGTGGGCACCGGGGTTGACTCTGGCAGATAATTTTAGTCTGCAGTCACATGCTTTTCGTTGCCCAATCAGTTTATTTATTGCTCATAACTCCATCAGACATGGAGGATGTTGAGGGCAATGATTTGGTGGTGTATTTGTCTCCCCCCAATACCACCAATTGCAAAGGTGACATCTATTTTAAAGGGATATAGTCCCAGGCCCTCATCCTGCAGAGTGATTGCTATCCTTGGCTGCACCACTCACTAATATAAAGAAACATTCCCTGCAGCTGCCAGATGTTTATATTGATCTTGGTTTATGTTGGGGTCACCCAGGTGAAGCTGTGTTTTGTTTACAAACATCAAAGAAGAATCTTGCAACATTGTCAGTGCTATGAAGTTTTTTTTAGCCAGCAAAGTTTTGTAGCTGTGAGAAACTTTCAGTTTCCTATAAGTAACTTCCAGGTGGCCAGCAAAAGAAAATGTACAAAAAAACAATGTTTCTGCAGTACATGTACACTGTCCTATGTTTTATAACTCCAAACACAAGCCAAGTGTAGAAGAATAATGATCAGTGAGATACAAAATATAAGCGGAACTAAATTTGCAATTCTCACTTATCCCTATTCCATGGTATGGCACCGCCATCTTTATTCTTTTCTTCCTGGAGACATTCCTTTGCCATCTTGTTGGCTCAGGGTGATGTAACTCGTGCGCATGAGTTCATTCCTGGCATGTGCAAAGAAAACCAGGATTGCTGAGTTTTCCTGGCAACCAATTCTGAGCTGGGCATGGGCTGTGATAAACAATAAACACTGCTGCATGGTCAGGAGACTTTAGTTAACTTTCACTTTACATGACAACCCAATCTATTTTCAACTCGGCATTTGGTGTCAGCCCTGCCTACTAATGAATTACACAAGATTTCTGGCTGAAGTAATAATGCCATTATGAAACATCTATACCAAATCTTTTGATGATTCATTTACCCGAGCAAAAGGGAGCAAATAGGAGATGTTCATTGTTTATATACGCGTTAAATAAACAGCCTAGCAACAAAAAGGTATAAAAAAAACACCTGCATGAGTAGTAAGGTGCCCGTAGATAACTTGTAAATTACAGGAGCTTCACAAAATGCCTCTGCAGACACCAACCCCATAAATGGGGTTCTGACATAAACACACCATTCAAGCTAAACTGAACCCAAGATTCTGTTGTGGGTGCCATTTTTTCCATGGTATCCTTCTAGGGTCACCTTTTAACTTTTGTAACTTACTATTGTAAGCTCTTTGGGACAGGGTCCTCTCCTCCTGTATCACCGTCTGTATTCATCTGTCATTTGCAACGCCTATTTAATGTACAGCGCTGCGTAATATGTTGGCGCTATATAGATACTGTATAAAAAAGATAATGTATCCCCCGTAGTGTGTGTGTGTGTGTGTGTGTGTGTGTGTGTGTGTATATATAAATGTATGTGTGTGTGTATGTATATGTGTGTATATATATATCTTTGGAGCCATTTCAGCTAGAACCTTTTATTTTTATTATTATTGAACAGAATTTATATAGCACCAACATATTATGCAGCGCTGTACATTAAATAGGGGTTGCAAATAACAGACAGATACAGTGACACAAGAGGAGAGGACCCTGCCCTGAAGAGCTTACAATCTAGGAGATTTTCTTACTGGGACATCAATGTTTTTGTTGTAGGGGAGCCTTTCTCAAACTTTTAAACATGGGGGAATACTAGAAATAACTTCAGAAGAACCCCTTCTATAATTACTATATTCACAGCTCACAGTATATTAGCATGGTGATCATTGGGAAGAATTCCTCTTACATTGCTGGCCATTGGGAAGAATGTCTCCCTTACAGATAGCCGAAAAGATCATTGGGGTCACCTAAACTGACCTGAGAGGTGCAAATTGCTCAAGGAACCCCTAGAACCTTTGGAGGAACCCTGGTTGAGAAAGACTGCAGTAGAACATTAATGTACCCCTCCTATTGTATGACCCACCCCCCACCTCCTAGATTGTAAGCTCTTCGGGACGGGGTCCTCTCCTCCTCCTGTGTCACTGTCTGTATCTGTCTGTCATTTACAACCCCTATTTAATGTACAGTGCTGCATAATATGTTGGCGCTATATAAATACTGTTTAATAACAATAATAGTAATATTAATAGTAATAATTATGTAGGGAAATGTAAATAGTAATTTGTTGTTGATTGCTTTCAGTGTGAATCTAGGCTTATGGTCACTTAATGGACCCAGTCAGTGTCCAGCGAGTTTTGAAAAAGTTATGTGTTTTTATTAAACTCCTTATCCTTGCCTGGCTGATGAAATAATATCTGTGTCATTGGACATTTGCTTGGAATGCCTCTTTCCAGAATCTCTAAGTGGTTACTGACATAAAAAGAAGTTGATACCCAAAGCAAATCCCAGCTGCCACCAGGTACAGACCAAACAGAGCTGTAGTACAAAGCAGTTTAATAACTTTTAATAACCTTTGATTATCTTTCTAGTGTAAATGGGAGCGTGAGAAGAAAGGTCAAGAAAAAATAAATTACCATGTAATCCAGACACCAGGTCAGGGCAGTCTAAAGTTGACCAAAGTTTGTATTCTTGGCACAATGAAAGCTTTTTGTGGCCAAGGAAATCCCCTAACAAGCTTTGTCATATGCACTTCCTTGTTCATATTTCTGCCCTTTAAGTCTCTGCTATTACTGTGAAACCCATCGCAATGTTTAGTTCTGCTACTCCTCTGACCCCCAGAACCATCTGTAGCCCCTAGTCCACAGCCTTGGGGGTCTCAGATCCAACCTCACAATGTCTGGACTGTCAGTGACCATAGTCCATAGCTGTTTTGAGGGAAGGAGCACCCGGGCAATTCTGGCATTGCCACAATGGGCACTTGGAGTTGTAGCATGGTAACCGTGGGGATTTACTGCCATACATACACACTGACTTCCTTTCTTGACGTGAATCTGCAGTCAGCCTTTGGACATACATGCAAGTTTAAACATAGTGTTGAAGCAGCACTTTTAACCAATCAGGTTCCTCTGCAGTGCACATGTGCTGCCAATGAAAGAGTCTGTGTCCTGCAGCATCGTCTTCATCTATTCACCATGTTGTGAGTGAACAAGCTTTATGCATCAAGATTCAGTTAGTGAGGCACTAAGAAATAAGAATCTGGCTTTGCTGTGTGTAAAAACTTTCTGGTTAATAGCATACATAAATTAATGTCTTAATTCTTTTCAGCCGATTATCAGAAGTCTTTGACATCATTTATTGTTTGACAGGTGCACTTGACCTGCAGTTGACCTCTTTAAACTTTCATCAACCCACTTTAAGCTGCTTTTAAATTTCCATAATTTGAAGCACTTCTGATGCAAACGAAAGCCAGTTTACATGGACATTGATAGACTGTTTTGGGCAGATAATCCTCTAGTTTTGTGTATTTAGGTTCTAACCAGGAAGCAAACTTTAAAATAACTGACAGGTTCACATTGGAGTTTTGTTTAACTTTTTTTTCTGTTTGTGTCCATGCTGGGGAAATTTCTTCCCACTTCCTGTTCCACTGATCACAATGTCACAGTGGCTCTTACCAGTAGGACAAAAGATCATTATACCCTTGCAGAGGCTTATAATCTATATTAGTGAAGAAGTCTTGCTTTGTGTCTCAGCGCTGGGAATGCCTGCCCTCATCCCACAAGCCTCATTACATTTTAGGTGACATATGTCTGCCTTGCAATAGGCATGGTGCAAGTGTAGCAGGTGTTGTCCATGCCACCTATTAATAGAAATGCCAGTTCATAATGGCTCATGCCACCAGTTACCAATGCTATGCTGGGCAGTACAGCTGATTAGAGAAGTCAAATCTATTTTTTCTTTTAACACAGCAACAAAATAATCAAATCTGCTTGAATGCTAAAAGTAGCTGGACCCCCTCTCTCTTTATAAACAGCAACAAAAGGCATTGCGAGGTGCCTGGAAACGGGGTCATTTAAGGTAGCGCACTCTGGTGTTCACCAACCAACGTGTCTCGCGTGCCGTGCTGAGCGTGGTCTCTAAATTCCTGGGAGTTCTGCTAGTGGAATACCAGAGCCGCCGTATGATCTGTGTACAAACGTGGAAGGGACGGGACGATCCGCGGTATTTGTCACTTTCTCTACATATAGTACATGGTAATCATAGCAATGCAAACTGCTCTGCAGGCAAAACACGAATCTGAAAAGTACACACAGCAAAATGTGAAAACTTTGCTTGTAAAGAGGACCGGTTGTGGCTGGGTGAAGAATGTGAATACGCTCCTGATTACCATACCACAGGGAGCTGGTGTTCTATAGTTCACTAACATGAACTTGAAATTCGATTGAAGGGCATTGTATAGTTTTAGTAGACATTATAACATTCTGTCAGATATCAGTGTGAATTCCTTGTGAGAAATGGCTGTGTCTAGGAACTGCATTATGTATCTGTATATCTGCAGTGTGAGATCCCAGGCACTGCTGCCTCCTCTAGTCTGAGATTTGGTAATGTCACTTCTTTGCAGTTCACAGTTTTCCTTGCTGGAGGCTCTGCGATGAGGAAGCAAAGCTCTGCCTCTACCAATATGGCTGACTCCACATAGTGACATAGTCCGTATTGGGGCAATGCTCAGCTGCAGGGAGTCCACTGGCATACCTTTTGTCTAGTCCAGGGCCTTTCTTGCCTTTGGATTGGATTTTACACACACTTTGAGTCAGTCCTGCAAATAATAACAACCCAGCCTAGTAGTTTGTTTTATAGATTGCCTGTGGATTGTTCTGAACCCGCTGCCCACTTTGTGGCTGTCACTGTATAATTGAAAACTAATTTTTTCTTGAGCTGTAAAAGGGAGAGAGCGCCCCCTCTGGCTAAATCATCCGTGTGTATTCTGATTTAATACACCTGGATATCAGGAGATTATTCAGATCTCTTAGAACATAGTTTACAAAAAACTGCTACCTCAAGCATGCCATCTGCTGGCTGCAAGTGGTAAATATTGTAATGTTCCGAATTTGTCCTTGCAAAGAGAAAAGTAAGAGTACCAGACTATAATACATAATAATGGGTAAAATTCTTCCAGGCTTTCTTTTAACACCATCAAAACATTTCCTAAATGTTACAAACCGCCTCTGTCGCTGGGCTACCGAGAAGAAAAAAAAGTTGGCACTCGGTCAGCTATTCAGCGTTCCTGTTAATTCAGAATAAAGCAAATCCTATTGAGAAGCCTGGTATCGGAGTCTCACGGCCTTCCCTCCTTGTACTGTGGGAATGTTGATAATAGATGTTTGTGGTGGCCGCCCGTCTACTCTTCACAGAGTGGGCAGAGGATTTGGTGAGGTGGCAACCTGTAATGAATTCTCTGTATCTAGGACGGTGAGGGAAAATCTGCAATCTTTTGTCAAATGTTAAAATGACGTGGTGCGGAAGCCGGCTGCCTACACCATACACACACCGATTCCAAGGACAAACACAGCCCTGTTTGTTCGGGGACTAAGTGGCTCTATTGAGAAAAAAGAAAACAAAACAGAAAATTAGACATATATATTTATACTTCGTGTTCTGGTCTGACTGGTGAGCAAGGCAGCAACTTGGCCTTATATATCACCAGGTATGAAAGAAGAACCGGCTCCATAGCAACCAATCAGAATCTGGATCTAATGGGTTGAGAAGGAAAGTTCTGTTTGCTGTGAGTTGATGTGAATGTTCATCCGAGACATGGAGCCCTGGTCAATAAGAGTTCTTGTTCTAGGCCGCTCGTTTTATAATTGCCGTACCCTATAGTAACAGTCAAGCCAGTGCATGGAGGATTCTTATTGGTTGGTATGAGTTACTGAGTGCCTAAAAAGTGCCATTCATGCTGCTAGGTGTCCTGATTGTCATCTTTACCCCCTGGCTTCAATGCTTTGGGTATCTTACTTGGAGCAATCAATAAAAAAAGTATGGCTGACTTCACAGATTTGCATGCTAGTTACAGGGCAGTGTTGATGGGAGGTATTGGCAGGGTGGGCTATGCTAAAACCAAAATCACTTTTATTTTCTTTGTTATATATACAAATATTTTATGGGGAGTCACTGAATCTTTTTCCTGTTTTAAGCTCTTAAAACAGGAAAAGATTCAGTGAGTAAATATTTCTTATATATGTAAAATCAAACTGTACAGAGTAGGGAGAAATTTTATTGCATCCAACTTCCTGTTGTGTCTGTGACAGAAAGTCAAGGAACATTCCTCTTATAGTTCACAAGTAATGAAACATTGAACCAGCCAGGGGTTTAACCCCATTCCATTGTATGCAAAACTAAAGAAAACGTTTTTGGCAATACAAACACTTAAAGTTCTTGTATGTGAAAATTAATTCCTGTTTTACATCTTCTCATTGGGTATTTGAAGTGAACAGATACATTTTAGAAGAAGATAACTATTGTGAATCAGTTCCAAAGTATCTAACCCTGAAAAGACTTGATACCAGAGACAACCAAACAACCTAAGAGATGAGCGGTGGCAACCTAAAGGGTGTCTAAAGTCCATCATGCTTCAAAGTTGGTAATATAGGGTTAGATTCTCCGCCTGATCGGTGTCCCCTCTGGAGAGATTTATTATCTCCATTTGTTCTTGTGTCCAGGGCCAGTAGATGAAAATAAAACATATTGTAGAAGAAAAATAAACATTTGAGTTGTCATTAAAATGGAAATATAGAGACACCTGCTGCAGGGACAGTAGACCTAAAAGTTTTTTTTTCCCCCTACATTAGCAATGTCAAGAAAGGCTGAATTGGATGTTGGCTTTCATGTAGCTTCTGCTCAAGGTGCTCCGATACCCTTGTGTGAATTGTAACCTTGTGTGGTTTGTACCCTGTTGCCTTTGCATGTGTTACAATCCCATTATACTGGGAATTTGCAGCATCCTTGCTGGCACTTCTATAGCCTTTTCTCTCTGGAGATATGATGTCACGTTTAGTATGATATGGTTTACATACTTCCTGTTATAGCAGCTGCTGTTTACAAACAAACTCCAGTTCGTTTTGCTTTTGGATGGATTTATGGTCACAGCACCTTTCATTGCAAGCCAGGATTGTTTGCTATGGGTATAACAGATATGGCACAGGAGAAGTCACATATACAGGAGTGTGTTTGAGTCAGTTGTATTAGTTTTACAATCCCGTATTGTATAACAACTTTATGGCAGTGGTGCCCCAGCATGGAAAAGTACCCAAGACCCCAGGGGGTGTAACTAATCTGCCCGGATGTTCAGTTCCTGTGTGTGACCTGGTAAATAATGCCCAACTGTATGCCAGAAGGCAGGCCTTGATTGGGAAATCTTATTACAGTGTTATTCAGTTAGGAGTTAATAGGCATTTCTTGTTCCCTATTTGTTTGTGATCAATAAACTTTTACATTGTTCCTTTTTTATAAATATTGTATTTGAGGATGATGTGTGGTGATTTATGGAATTGTCATTTGAAGGGCTTTGTTTTTTTTTTTAACTGTTCTGAACTTTGATCTGATTTTGGTCATCATTTGCCTGATTTTGGTAGTCTGAGAGTATGAAAAGTCATCACTTTGTATAGGGAAATGATGTGATCAAGATCAGGGAAAAGAAATGTCCCCATGCAGCATGTCCAGACTTTGTTCAGCTGATTTTTAATAAATTTTGTTAAGCATTTCAGTCTTTTTAACAGTATAAGTAACCAATAAACTGAGATGGCTGGGATACCTATTGTCATAATAGATTCCAATGGTATTGCGATTCATATACCTGGAGGTAACCGCAGGATATGGGGCAGGGGAGGTAGGAGATCTAAACTTTCCCTAAATAAATGTCTCAGGAATATACTGACCTCTTTCCTTGAAGGCGAGTTTGCAAATTTCCTTTTTTCTTTAACTTTTGCATAGATTAGAGGTAGAGATAGATTTGAAACTGGTTTTGTGGAAAAAGTATGCATGGTGTATTTTTAATGTATTGCTCTACATTACTGCCAATTCAAGTCAGTTATTATGACAATAAAGTGCAGGGTTCTCCCCAGGCACTTTTAGCTGGGCGCACCACCCGGCACTTTTCAGCCTCCACCCGGCTGTTTTTGGGTGGTCACCAAAGAGTTTGGTCACAATACAGGGGCTGCCACCCGCCTAAAATTTCTTCCCACCCGGCTTAAACAAATTTCTGGGTTGAGCACTGAAGTGCATTTAAGACTTGAACGCGCAACAGTACTTTCAGGCTGCAAATGAAACAAATCGGTGAGACAATCAGCAATCACTGCAACAATGCAAAAGCCAGGAGATCCATGCTGCTTACTTTAATTTTATGTGTATATAATCCACAGCAGCCAGCGGTAGCTTTGAAAAATTCATGTTATGGGCTGTTTTGGGCTGACCAACAAAATTGTAAGGAGTGTTGTCCGCTCTTTTAGTCTGTTTTACGGCTGGACTTAATTTCCTTAATGAACACCGCTCCCTCATCTCCCTAACTCCTCGTGGGTGTGACATTTGTAATCTTCACTCCTATTTGCTGCAGGCAACCTCTTAACTCCTCCTACTTCCCCCACCTTCACATCACTGGTAGCAGGAAGTGCTTTCCAGTGGCTGCAAATTGCAGCAGGGGGACGCATAAGTTTTGTACAGTTCAGTGACCATTGACACCAGAAATAAAGAAACATAACATTTGCACTTGCTTTAAAAGTCCAAAAGTAAATATGCAAGCACTTAGTGTACTGAGTTTCTGTTTTCTGCTCCTAAAATACTTGGTTCCCCTATTACCCCCCCTTCTCTATTCCCTTCACAGCTCAGCTGCAAATGCTTTGCAATAGAAGGGAAAACCTAATTTAAATGGGAAAATTGTGGTGTGTGGGGATTGTATAAAAGACTTATTTATTTTATATTGACACCCAAGACCCCCACCATCATTTTGTTTCTACAGGAAGGCGCAGGTTTTATCCCCCAGCATATCCCTATCCAGGCGTGTTTATCAGCCCTCTCAGCATTGTACGCAGCGTTCCCTTTGCTAGGATGAGCTGTATTTTGTGCTGGAACATCGCTCTCCCACCACCAACAGAACTGCGTGCTTTGTGGATCTTCTCACAGCAGGGGTTGCAGCAAACAACTGACACCAACATAGCTGCCTGCACTGTCCTCTGAGAAACCCTGAATGATTACATTGTTTGCCAAGGACCTTGCCTAATAGAAAGCATGTTGCTATGTGCACACATATCCTGTATCCCATAGCAACCAATCACAGGCTTGCTTTCATTTTCTAGCCTGTAATAGAACGCGAAGGCTCCCATTGGCTGCCGTGGGTGACAACACATTATGCATATTGTATGTTGTTAAGAGAACCTGAGCGTAGGCATTGACAAGTGGCAGAACTCCATAACACTGTGATTATTCTCGTAGCGATAGATGTTAATTCATAAGGGACATTTTAACAGATCTGTTTTTTTTTTTTTGTTTTTTTTCTTGACGTGCAGAAGATTCTGTATGTGTCGTATTAAATTCCTAAATAAGGGGTACAGTTTAGCAGATTTTTCTGCTAAGATACTGACTACGTTTGCAATAGCAAAAATGTGCCTTGGAGGTGATCGGATGCACTTCATTGTATAAGACGTCGATATATAGAAACGGTCTAATAAGCTTTCACCCATACATTGGATCTGATGAAACCCTTTCATCGCCTTTCTGCTCTATAAAGGTGGCCGCATTTCAGTCATTTCAGGGTGATGGTCCAACAGACAGATTTTTAATGTGGACTTATAATTAGCATGATTTACCATGGCTGTGATTGGTGCAGAGAATGATTTCCATTAATAAGGTGCAGAAAGGATTCCATCCCTCCCCCTCTGCTGATAAATTGCTGCTTCTAGGGGCTTTTATTTGCCTTCTGCTGGATTAAACATTTAACTACACATACAATAGTATCCAGAGGTCACAATCCCTCCTCATAGGTTAATGTAACTCATTTTTTGTTGAATCCAAGCGAGAATTCACTTTGCAAATAATACCCAATCATAAAAGGAAAAACAGTTTTTGCTTGTGTATGTATGATTGAAGTTTAGCTCATTCACTAATTCAATTTGCTAAATTACTTCTTTAGTAAACCCACCCCACCTTCTTGTATGTGTTCAGGCACCTGTGTATGGTTTGGGTTGTTGTATACCGGGTTTGGCCATTGCTTCCTCCTCCCCATCCATATGAGTGTTTGGATCATTAGGCCCTGATTTATTAAAGCTCTCCAAGGGTGGAGAAGATACACTTTCATCAGTGAAGCTGGGTGATCCAGCAAACCTGAAATGAATCTGGTCCAGGATTGAAAACATTTGCTAACAAATAGCAATTCCATTCCAGGTTTGCTGGATCACGCAGCTTCACTGATAGAAGTGTATCCTCTCTAGTCTTGGAGAGCTTTCATAAATCATTGTATCCAACAAGAGCCAATTTATTGGGATGATGTGCAACTCTTATGATTGATCATACAAACTCAGTGTTCTCCCCGGCCCCTTGTGGCTGGGCGCACCACCCCGGCACTTTTCAGCAACCACTTGGCTGTTTTTTGGGTGGTTACTGAAGAGTTGGGTCATAATATTGGTGCTGCCACCCACCTACAATTTCTTCCCACACAGCTTATGAAAATTTCTGTGTTGAATATTGCAAACTTGCATTTGTATTTTTAATACTCTTCAGGGGTGTTGCTGTCTCTACTGGCAAATGATCTTCCATAGTCAAGGGATGAATGCAGCAACCTGGAGTTTGCAATGTCCCTCTATACCAATGTTAAAAAAGACTTAAATAATGGATGGCATTACTCTGGTATTGGTTGAATGTTATGGTATTGAGCCTCCCTAATCTCAATGTTTAGCAAACTTTTGCACCAGTTTTCTCAAATATGGTACTAAGTGAGGGAGATCTGTCTGCTATAAATCCAATCCATCAGTTCCAATGTTGTAAGAGTTCAATTGGATCCACAGCACTGCTGTAGTTGTATAGTCAGATATCAACAAAGATGAAGGTGTCAGGGCAGGACCAGAGATTCCCAAACTTTTACTTTAATCTTTGTTGCAGACTTCCCGGAAAAAAGTTAGCCAATCACTCCAGCATCAAATAATTTAGGAAGGGGGGTTGTTGTTACAAAAGTCTGGGAAATCGTTTGCTGTGGTTACATTTTTAATTCATTTTTGTTTTATTATATTCTTTAATGCCTTTGTATACATTTCAGAATTTTTTTTTTTTTAATTATTTTCTACTTTTACAAGGCATATTTTTTTTCCTTCCAAATTTGAATTGTCCAGCTTGCTGGAATCCTTTTGCAACCAGATTTTATTTGTCTCATAGTAGTTCCCTCCAGTGTTCTTTTTACTCCAGCTATTTTTATTTTTACCTGTTGGACGAAAATTCAGACTCCTATTCTGTTAAATGTTGATTATGTAGTTGTTGTTTCAGACTAAAACAGGGAGCTGCCTTAAAGTTACACTCAGGCTTAGTTGGTAGATTCATTGTATGAACCCCAATAATACATTATCTGTGTTATATACTAGTTTTCATTATGTTGTTTTGAACTATTGAGTTGAAAAAGCCCTTCAGGTCAAAACTTTCCATTTCCCCACCAAATCTTTTCCAAGTCTTATAGTGCCATCTAGAGTTCTTTAAGCAAACTGCAGCCACATTAGGACTACAAGTTGTGAAATTAGAAGCAAGCATTTAATAAGCAGGTTTGCTTGCTTATTAACTACTGGAAGTACGGAAAAGGGAACACATTTTGCTGTGTGAAACACAAAGCAGTTTTTTTTAGGATACATTCTTCTGCTTCTTGCTTCAATTAACTTATCCAATTTTTGTTGCTGCATGATTGAAAGGGAGTATATAATAGTGGTTGGCTAAATTCAATGTGTATAAAAAAATGTTAATATCTGCTTAGGGTACAGAGCTTTAACAATTCTAATTTTTCGTTTAAAGCCATCTAATGACCTAAAGTTCAATTCTTGTTTTCTCTTTTTCAGGAGGAGAGACTTCAACATGCAAACCGTCATCTGTCCGGCTTGCACCCTCATTTTCATTCCATGCTGCCGGTCTACAGATGGCTGGACAAATGCCGCACTCTCATCAGCAGTACAGTGACCGGCGTCAGCAGAACCTAAATGACCAACAAGTACCTGCCTTACCTTTCACTGACCAGATTCAGCAACCGTTGCCTAACCAGGTGGGATAGCTGTGCAATTGTGTTATATGTATTTCATGTGCTATGGTAGATCCTTCTGCTTCTCTGTTTAGTCTCTAAACGTAATTACCAGAAAATCTAATTGTGATTTCACATGCCATTTTTTCTTTGTCTGCCCAAAAGTACATGCAGGATAAGCAAGAGCACTGAAGTTACAAATGTTCAATAAATGCCTTTAAATTCTTTTCTCAAACATACCAGTCTTATTTTCTCTAATGTTTTCTATTACAATCTACCCCTTGGCCCGTGTGCAGTGTATGCACCTAAAAAAACCCCGGCGCTTCCCCTACATCTCTGATGATAACCATTACAGTTGTTGGTGTGCTTATATCGCTCCTTAGATGGTTGGTGTCATAGCTGAACACACATTCAGCTGCAGATCTAAATGAAGACACCATCCTTCGCTAAGAAAACAGTTTAGTTCCCCCATAAAGTTTAAATCTAAACTTGAGAACAAATAATTTATTTAACTAATATATTATATTATGAAGTTTACCAGTCCATAGATGTGCTGGTTTTAGTTTTAGGTATTTTTCCTTTATTTTCCCCTGATGATCCTGCCTGTAATTCTGACATTGCTCTGTCTCTAACTCACCAAAGTTGGACCTCTAAAATCAGAAACCAAAACATATTTTTTGTTGTATAGCTGTCTGTGTCCAGATGGAGAGATTCACTCTCTCTAACAGTCCTAATTACCAATATCATTAGTAATGAAAGTAGGGGTTCTTCCAAAATTTGAAGTTTCCACTAGATTGAATAGATAGGTGGATAGTGGAGAAACCTTTCAATGGAGGCACTTGTACCTGTGACAGTTGTCTAGGACAGGCTTTCTTGACCTTTGTAAAGTAGGGAACCCTTAAAAATACCTTTCAAGTCTAGCGGATCCCCCTACTACAATTACTATATCCACAACTCACCGTACATTAGCCTGGTGGTCAGTAGAACGAATCCTCTTACATTGCGGGCCATTGGGAATAATGTCACCCATCAGATAGCCAAAAGATCTTGGTGTCAGAGATGTATATATTGATCATTTCTTAAGGAACCCATAGCAACCTCTGGAGGAACCCTTGTTGGAAAACACTGGTCTGGGGGATTATCCCTCTTCCTCTCTGTGTACAAAAGTAAGTGAAAGGAAATCTCTGTAATGAGATGGAGATGGCAAACAAAGCCAACATGGAAAAAAAGTCTTTGCTTCAGCTCTTACCTTATCAAAGCTCTGTCCAGTACAGATAATACGTAGGTTATAATGACCTCTCATTTAAAGATTCAGCGTGTTAGATTTTTTTCAATCAATGTATTAAAAATAATGAAAATGCCTTTACATGTTAAAGATTTTATTGGAGTTTAGTAATCTTTGTATTTACAAATGCACATTACAGTGTTATTGATGGTGTAGAAACATTAGTGAATAAATGTTATCTCCTAAAGTCTACATATTTACCAAATCTCATTTGTCTTTATTGCAGCGGCGGATGCCCCAAACTTTTCGTGATCCGACTACAGCACCTTTAAGGAAACTGTCAGTTGACTTGATTAAAACATACAAACATATTAATGAGGTGAGGAGCTTTGTCTCAGCTCTGTATAACTTGTACAGGAAATACAGTGATCTCGGTCATCTCTCCCTCCAGGTTCACATGATTTTATGAAAGTTCTGCCTTTTAAGGGAGATTTCCTTCCTGACTTTGTCAGGCTGTCTTTACATTATCAAATTATGAAATTAAAATTATATATGTTTGTATAAGTGTCAAGAGTAGGACCAAAATTTACGGAAAGGTTAATGGCCAAGATGGTTGGTATGGTCAGAGACCTCTTCAGAACCTCGCTGCACAATAGGGCCTCCATTTCACTGTGGTTCACTTGCCTGAAATTCATGTTATTTTTATTGAGCCCTTGCATATTCTGCAAACCAGGTCATAGCGTCTTTAACCTTGTCTGCGTAATGAGTGAGGTGCAAGGAACGATCTGTGGCCACATGCTCATCATTTGATTTAATGGTTCCTTATGGGTTACAAGAAGGTGTTTCAGAGTCAGTGCTTTGTGGAGACTGTGGCCCTGATTTATTAAAGCTCTCCAAGGCTGCAGAGAATACACTTTCATCTATGAAGCTGAGTAATCCAGCAAACCTGGAATGGATTTCCTAAAAGTCAATAGCTATTTGTTAGCAAATGTTTTCAATCCTGAAACAGATCCATTCCAGGTTTGCTGGAGCAATCCGCTTCACTGATTAAAGTGTATCTTCTCCAGCCTTGGAGAGATTTAATATTTGTATGTAAACAAGACAGAACAAATAGAGTGCAGGTTGGACTCTCATCCTCTAACATGCCAATCTTGCCACAACCTCAGACTGTCATGTATCTAAATAGTAATCTGACTTTCCCATCTATCAAGTTTAGGAAATAGTTTATAAACTGTGTCCACTTGTTACTTTGTAAACTGTTGAAACTAAAACAATAAATATAAAAGAAACCACCCGGTATGATATTTTCAGCGGTAACTCTGATTTGATTCTGTATTTTCCCAATTAGGTCTACTATGCAAAAAAGAAGCGGCGGCATCAGCAAGGACAAGGGGATGATTCCAGTCACAAAAAGGAGAGAAAGGTATACAATGATGGCTATGATGACGACAACTATGATTACATCGTAAAGAATGGCGAGAAGTGGATGGATCGCTATGAGATCGATTCCTTAATTGGGAAAGGTTCATTTGGCCAGGTAATCACTTTTTCAGGATTTGATGTTTGCTGTTTTTAGACATATTTAGTCACATTTAATATTCATTTATTTTATAGCACCAATTCCATCTCCTATTTTATGGACTTGAGTAGGAATTGTGCAATCGACCAACAGGCAGCATCTCCTTCAGTTTCTGGGGCGGCCTGACTGACGTTAAAAGCCACTGTCTGCCAACCCTGCCCAAATGTCACCGCATATTAGGCACTACTAAACTGCATGCCATGGGTGGGAATGTGTGCAGGCAGAGGATGGGACTGGTATGCACTGCTGCCACTGTTGCATTTAATGCCAATCAGTAAAGTGTCAGTTTAAGAAGAAATGATGCTGGACTACTATAAATGTGCTGGGTGATACTCCCAGGTGAAAGGGCCAGAGAAGAACACTGCATCCTGCAAGCCAAGCCACATCATGGCCTATGGACTGCATGTTGGATATACCTGGTTTGGAGCTAGTAAAGTTGTTTACAATTGGTGTAATACTGTCAATACTTCCCAGTTGACAATTGAAATGTCAATTAAATCCTGACTGGGGTTTTGACAAACTTATCCATATCTAAAGAAAAAAAGTATATTTGTGATAAGAGAAGTAAAATTAGGGCAGCATATACAAATCACATTTGTAATTTTTATGTATGATATGTAGGAAGATATACAGATATTTCTTGAATCCCTAGTATGTTTTCAATTCATGCGATAAGCAACCAAATGACACTGAAGTTTATATGATATATGTATTTTTTTTCTTGTAAGGTTGTCAAAGCATATGATCGCGTGGAGCAGGAGTGGGTGGCAATTAAAATCATAAAGAACAAGAAAGCTTTTCTAAATCAAGCGCAGATTGAAGTCCGACTTCTAGAGCTGATGAACAAACATGACACTGAGATGAAATACTATATTGGTACGTTCACTGTCCTTTAAAAGTTTTGCCGCTCTTTTCTAGCAACTTATGTCCGTTTGTTTGGTTTGAAATACTGAAAGCATGAATTGAATTCAGATGGCCTTTTATCCTTTCTCAATGGTGTAAATGTTACTTTTTTCTGTCTCATGGCTTTAATCTGTAAGTTTCTTAACTGCTTTCTTCTGTACCATTGATTTCCTTTCCCCCCTCTGCTTTTATCCTGTGATATTTTCCTTTAATTGTCTCTTTACTTTTCCCCTCTGTATCTTTATCTTTGGCAGTTTTATTTCCTTAGCTTTCCCTTTACCTACTTTCATTTCCTTTTACTCTTTCTAAACAAATAGATTAAATGTATCTTTTTTATCCTGCCATACAATACATCTAAACAATATAATGTAAGGCTGCATACAAGCAGTAAATTTTCATCATGGGAAACCATCATTTACAATCATTTCTAGTGACAGGTAAGGGAATGAGCGCATAGCACCAATTCTTTTCTATGGAGAGGGCAGGGGAAAGACAAGCAATTGGGCTGCCAACCAACTACAATTTCTTTCCACCCAACTAAAAATAAATTCTGGGTTGAACTTTGGATTTGATGGGCAAATGTCAGTCTGGAGGAGTAGGTGTTCCTAGACTGGCCTAGGAAATTCCCACACGTGAGTCTAAACCTCAATGATAAGAAGAACTGGACAGTCAATTTAGTGATGATGTTAGGCATTATCTTTCTAGGAAGAGTCAGGCTTTATCTGATATGCTCTAGAATCTAGTGTACATGGTAAAGAAGTTCACAGTATTCGGTGAAATCCGTGTAAGTGAGTTAAATGCAGGAAGAGGACTTTTTTTTATTACTGTGTAAGACTGCAGGTAATGCTGTAAGAAGTTTTCCTATGATGCTTAAAGTGCAGAAGTGTAAATTATTATTTTTTTTTTATCCCCAGTGCATTTGAAGCGCCATTTTATGTTCCGAAACCACCTCTGCCTCGTGTTTGAAATGCTTTCCTACAACCTCTACGACTTACTACGCAACACCAACTTTCGTGGTGTTTCTCTCAACCTGACACGAAAGTTTGCACAGCAGATGTGCACTGCACTGCTATTCCTGGCAACTCCAGAGCTGAGTATCATTCACTGTGACCTAAAGCCCGAAAATATCCTGCTTTGTAATCCCAAGCGAAGCGCCATTAAGATTGTCGACTTTGGAAGCTCCTGCCAACTAGGGCAAAGGGTGAGTGAGTGCTTGTTGTGGTTGTAAAACTTCCTACTGCTTTCAAGTTTATCTCTAGTTTCATATAGGAGTAGAAAGGCCTTAGAGACCCTGCCAGGTTTATTGCTGTTGTGTCACCAATGGAGGAGATTCAGCTTTAGTTCTGGTGACTATTGTCACAGAGATGGAAAGTGATGGGAGAACCAAAATGTTTATCTGTAAACTAAATGTATATATATATATATATATATATATATATATATATATATATATATATAACAAAGATTTTGTAATTATAGTAAAAAAGATTTGAAACCTCTGTATATAAATGTATCCAATAAATTTAGGTGACCAAAAATCATTTTTATAACATTTAAGTATAGAGTGTAGGTTCCAACTGCTCCAATTGTAAGTAAAAGGCGTATATACCATTAGTACAGCCTCTTTTGCAGCATATTGGTTTTTGTTTTGTTTTTTACTTTTATTATCCTGAGTTACAGAAGCCCAATATAAAGTGTGCATATAACAGGTAGTTAGAAGTGTGTTACTTTATAGGTCTCATGTAATAACCTAAAGTTTTCTTTATTCACAGATATACCAATATATTCAGTCCCGATTCTATCGGTCTCCAGAAGTTTTACTGGGAATGCCTTATGACCTTGCGATTGACATGTGGTCCCTTGGGTGCATTTTAGTAGAAATGCATACTGGAGAACCCCTCTTTAGTGGAGCCAATGAAGTAAGCATAATAACTATTAAGTAGTCAATCTATCAAGAGAATTGCTGTTCTCTCTAAGGTTTGATAAGTTGCATCCTTGTTAAAGTTTGATGTATAGCGGGACATGGATATGATGTTAAATGGGTTGGCTCTGTGAATACTGTATCAGTCTATTGTAATCTGCCTTTTTAAAGAAAACTAAAATCGCCATGTTATCTCCTGATGGGTTATGCCCAGAAGATGTTATTATAGATATATTATATTGTGTGAGTATTGAGCATCACATGTGTATGAGCTCGTTGGATGTTTAAATCCAAAACTGGTATTTATGCACATGTAGCCATAAAAACGTTTGTAAAGTCAGTTGTTGATATTGTATGGGAAGCTTTGAATTACAGTCAGTGTTCCAATCCATCTAAATAGTTGAAGTTAAGGCTCTCTACACTATACTCATTACATCATGTAGTTATGGTCCCTTCTTTATGCACAGGGAAACAGTCATGCATAAACAGAAGTAAAATATTTAGATGGCATCTCATAGACTTTGCTGGGATTTGTTTCTATCAAATTGAATTTAAAAGTCTCATACCTGGTCCAGTACATACTAGTGGAAATATAAATCCCGGGTGGCCCTGAGTTTTAAAAAAAAGTTCCCCATAGCTGCAGTACATAACCAGTCAAATCAAGTATAGGATGCCTGCTTTCTCCGTACCCTTTACAAGATAAAAAAAAAATTCAGAAAAAAGACAATCTATTATTAATATTATTATTTTACAGTATTTATATAGCGCCATCATTTTACGCGCTGCACTGTATAAAGTCCATAGTCATGACACTAACTGTCCCCCAAAGGAGCTCACATTCTAATGTACATTAATCTACATAATCATATGTCATTAAGGTTGTCTAAGGTCAATTTTTTGTGGGGAGCCAATTAACCTAACTGCATGTTTTTGCAATGTGGGAGGAAACTGGAGTACCCGTAGGAAACCCACGCAGACACTATATTTCTTTACCCTTTCCATGATGCTGTACCAGGTAATTACAGAAGTTGTTCTGTTTTTCAAATTTTTTAACATTTTCTTGTTGTGCATTTCTTAACAGGTCGACCAGATGAATAAAATAGTGGAAGTTTTGGGAATCCCACCTGCTCACATACTCGACCAAGCACCAAAAGCCAGGAAGTTCTTTGAGAAGACGCCAGATGGCACTTGGAACTTAAAGAAGACCAAAGACGGGAAAAAGGTACAGTGCACATGTTCTAGTAATAACATTTTTTTAATCTACTAATGTTATTTGTTGTTAGAAGTAATTAAAAATGGAGATCTGCTTTGAAGCTGTTCTAGGCTTGCTCTAATCTAGAGCCAATTTATTGTAAAATTGTAATTAATTGTACAGTACAAAAATGACATAAATTGTACACCTCCTGGATAATGCTTTTCCACAGCATTAACTATTTGTGTTTTAGGGAAAGCAGGTGAAATATCTGATTCATAAGAATCGATATTTATTTAGAAAAAAATAGCATCAAGAGTATGGATGCTGCAGAGTAACCAACTCTACACCACAACATTCAGTAATATAGTGAAGCATACCCCATTTCAGCCATTAGAAAAGGGGGTGGAAGGCTACCAGTGATCCTTTTTCAGTGGAGAGTAGCAGCAGAGAAGGGCTCTTAATGTTATTTCTGGTTCAATCAAACACACAAGGCCATTTCTAAATCCAGCTGATGGATGGTCCTGGGGTCCATAGACTGCTTTAGACTTGATTTTCTAATACTTCTTCTGTTTCCTCTTTAGGAGTACAAACCACCAGGAACACGGAAACTTCATAATATACTTGGAGTGGAAACTGGAGGTCCAGGAGGTCGGCGGGCGGGGGAATCGGGTCACACTGTAGCGGACTACTTGAAGTTTAAAGACCTCATTTTAAGGATGCTAGATTACGATCCCAAAACACGGATCCAACCTTACTATGCTCTGCAACATAGTTTCTTCAAGAAAACTGCTGACGAAGGTACAAACACAAGTAACAGTGTATCTACAAGTCCAGCTATGGAGCAGTCTCAGTCATCGGGAACCACCTCAAGCACATCTTCTAGCTCAGGTATGACAAGCAGCATTCCATTGTATTCGGACTTTCTGCTAGCAGATCTTGGCATAGTTAAACCTTATGGTGACTGTTAGAGATTCTTTTTTTTAGGGTAGTTTTATTTTTTGCAGTCTGTTTAATATTTTTGTACGTTTTAGCCCACACTTGAATATAGTAAAGATAACAAATTACTGATTTACATTTATGCACCAATTAAATATTTGCCTTTTGGCTTGTACTGAGAGTGCTTAGTGTGTTAACTGTTGAGCAAAAGGAATCTTACAGATTGGAGAGAGTTTAGAGGTGGTGTCACAAATTAGGATGTTGCTGTTTGTCCAGATATCAGACAGAGCAGTGCGACAGCATTTGCAGAATTGTAGGCATTTAAAAAGTGTCCCCTTCCATTTTCTTCTCACCTATTAGGTGGCTCATCTGGGACGAGTAATAGTGGAAGAGCAAGGTCTGATCCAACCCATCAACACCGACACAGTGGAGGACACTTTACTGCTGCTGTTCAAGCTATGGACTGTGAGGCGCACAGTCCTCAGGTAAGCTGCTATAATTGTCTTGCATTAACTCAAGACTCTAACAAGGAAGCCATGAATAAGATTTTACTTATAAAACATTTCAGCAGAAAATACTGGATTAGGATTTGAAAATGTTAGATCCAACAACGAATAGGTTATGTTTAACTAGCTGATATACATGAAAGGATTGGTGGCCATGTTTATTATATCTTTGTAAGTTTTTTTTAAACTGGTTTGCATTCTTGTTGCCAACCTGTGTAAAATGACTTTCCTCTAATCTCACTTGCTGTTCACATTTAACAATAATAAAAAAGACTGTTAGCTTCCTTTGCTGTCTTGTTGTGTTAGAATTTTATTTCAGTCAAATGGGCAATGCAGGGCAATGCATAACATTGTGGGCACACTTGCCTGCTAGTATAGGTATGAACTGAATTCTGCTCTCCTGATGCTTCCCACACTGCAGGACTTTATTGTAGACAAGATGGCATGGTGTGGTCACCAGATGGTCAGTGGTGTACAAATATGTATAAACCCCCTGGCGGTGATCCCCAGTGTTGCTTGGGGTGAAATTTCATTACAAAAAGCAGTAACCCTGAGCCACACTCGGGACGGAATTGAGAGCTTACCTGTTCCCGCCAAGCCCATGGCCTCCTCCCAACGATGCCGGCTCGGCATCTGTGTCCACTTGGCGATGCCCGGCATCTGCATCCCCAGACCTCGCATTCCAGCGTGTGAACGTTGGAGACGGGAGGCCAGGGCATGCAGATGCTGGGTGGGACCAGTGGGAAATTTAAAATAACAAGTATTTTTAAATGTCAAATATACTGCTTTGACATTTAAAAATACTAAAACAATCATACAGCCAGAGAGGTTATTATGTTTTCTTTATCTCAAATTTTTATCAGAAAAAATGTTTCTTATTCTACTTGCAGGTTCGACAACCGTTTCCTCCGCCAGTGGGTTGGACAGTCACTGAAGCCCCCACACAGGTCACCATTGAAACCCACCCAGTCCAAGAGACAACATTTCACGTTCCCCCTTCACAAAACGTATCACATCATCATGGGCATAGTTCTCACCACCATCATCACCATCACCATCATCACCATGGACAGCAGTCACTGGGCAGCCGGACGAGGCCCAGGGTCTATAACTCGCCATCCAACAGCTCCTCCACCCAAGATTCTATGGAGGTCGGTCATAGCCACCACTCCATGACATCCTTGTCTTCCTCAACTACTTCTTCCTCAACCTCTTCTTCGTCAACTGGCAACCAAGGCAACCAGGCCTACCAAAATCGCCCTATGGCTGCTAACACCTTGGACTTTGGACAGAATGGAACTATGGACGTTAATTTAACAGTCTATTCAAATCCTCGCCAAGAGACTGGCATCACTGGCCATCCGACGTACCAATATTCTACAAACACAGGCCCTGCCCACTATGTAACTGAGGGACATCTGACAATGAGGCAAGGCATTGATAGAGAAGAATCTCCCATGACAGGAGTTTGTGTTCAGCAAAGTCCTGTCGCAAGCTCGTGACTAAGTTCAGTTTAGGTTTGTTTCTTGTGTGTGTAAAAAAAAAAACAAAGTGCAAAAGCTGCTTTAATCAGAAGGAGATAAACACACTTAACCGCTACAACAGGGAAAAGCTGACTATTTTTTTAAACTTGAAATGATTGCAAAGGGACAATGAAGTTGAACTATTTTTATTTTTTTAAAGAGCTGTGTCCAAACCCAATTTATTGGAAGGCTCCGAGGTTATCACCTCTCCTTTTGCTTCCCCCTAATTCCCCCCACCCCCATTTAACTCTGTACACTCTTACCGCAATTATTTTATAACAATTTAAAAAAAAATTATATATGTATTTGTACATACATATATATATTTATATATTTTAACCATAGTAAGTTATACTGAACATAGTCAGTTGCCAACGTGAAAAAAAGCAACATTATTAGATAAATGCACCCCTTTTAGTCCTTTTTGGGGCTTTAAAAAAAATAAAAATGGGCGTAGAAAATGCAGTACTGTATTAATGAGGGACCTTCAACAACCCATGAGTAAAGGGACGGTTAACTTGTGTCACACTGTACAAGTCACCATGCAAATTGGCGGTTGATCAGTGTCTCCTAGTGTCAATCTGGGAAGAAAAAAAGCAGCAATTTTAATGGGAATCTGTGGGTCTTGCCAGTTGAAGACCAGTCAGCTCAAACTGTAAAAACCATCCTGTCTCATTTTAAGGTGCACTGAGAAGCAATCAAGCGGTCAGATTTGGCCAGTACCTGGGAAGGTCTAAGAGTTGGTCTTTGGGAGAACCTTTGGCCTTATGGATTTTGGACTCTGAGTCAGAAGAGCCTGCCGTTTCAGATGCAATCACTTTTGGACATGTTTTTGCAGACAGTCCTTAATGCTGAAAAAAAAATAAAAACCAGAATGGGATAATTCAAGCGGCCTTTCTTTAACAAAAAAAAAATAAAAAAAAACATAAAATAGACTTTTGTGACCCACTAATTGTAGAGTTTTCCAAGGTCACTTTGCGTGTGTCATAAAGCTGACTTCCTTAATGGTTGAAGGTCACAGAAGTAGTGGTTTGCATTTGATGGTAATAACTACACCTGTGTCCCTTCCCGGTTTATTTTAATATGTTTTTTTTTTTAAGCCCTGCTTTTATTTTATTTCTTTTAAATACTTTTGCATTCTTTTTTTTTTTTGTTTTCTCAGCACGTGGTTTTTTCCACTATCACTTCTGCATAAAAATGTTCTCTGTTCATTTTGAAAGTTAAGGACAAAAATGACAAAAAAGAAAAAAAATGGCAGAATTTTATGTGACTGCTTTTATTTTTTTCCCCTCACAATTATGCTGTGAATTATATGATTTTATTTTCTTTTTGATAATTTATTGTACCAAAGCTGTTTTTATAGCACATAGATGTCTGTAACCAATAATGTAGCAGTACTTCACTTTGACACAAGGTGTAACTAGAAGTTTTTTTTTTAATCACTTGGCAGTTATGGCTGTATTATAGCTTAAACAAAACCGGAGCAGTTGTTGAAATATAAGCTAAATATTTTCCAGTAGCTTTTGTCCTGCACACGAGAATATGATCATCGTAATAGCAACCACACAAAGCGTTTTAAACATTAGAGTAATTTAGAGGTATTCTAAGGTTTTAGACATATAGCAGGATGGGACAATTCTCAGGAGCCGGGGCGATTAAAAAAAAAAAGATATAGCAGCTGGCACCTCACTTTTTTTTTTTTTTTAACCCTTTCTGTTGTCCTTTGAAGCAGATGTGAACTTAGGCTACTTGAAGACCAATTGAAGCCTCCATATTTAATATTGCCGCATTAAAAGAGTTAGACTGCTGCTCTCACACACAAGAAGCAATCAGGGACTCCAGCACTCTGACATGTTCCCCCTGCACACTGCTCCATCAATAGTTCTCTTACTATGAGGCAATGTGCAGGAAGGAGTGTTGGATAGCTACAGATCATATTGCTGTTTGTGAGAGCTCTGGTCTGACTCTCAGCAACTAATCTTACTTTATATGCAGCTAGAACATATTTTATTATTGAGAGGTTTTAGTTAAAATTGCCAGCTGGCTACTAACTTGGGCTAGCTGGCTTCCAAATATTGTCAATTTATTCTACCCCTTGCAGTGTTCTCCCCAGCCCCTTTTAGCTGGGTGTTACCACCCAGTACTTTTTAGTAACCATCCGGCTGTTTTTGGGTAGTTACTGAAGAGTTGGGTCACAATTCAGGACCACCCGCTTAGAATTTCTTCCCACCCGGCTTAAAAAAAATTTCTGGGCTGAACACTGCCCTTCAGTATGTGTCAAAATGACAACCACTTCACAGCGTTTCTTGCATGTTAGCAAGACAGAACCCATAATCAAACGAGAATTCATACATCTCTATTGCATCCAGACATTGCCCAAATTTACCCCTAAACCTTCCCATTCCCTAGCCTGAGCATGTCCCGGCGTTATTTTGTTTTCTTTACCTTGTTTCTGTTGTATGAAACTGCTTTTAATCCAGCTTTGGACATTTTTAAAATTTTTTAAAAATTTTAAGATTTTAAAATTCATACAGGGGCAGCTGCTGGGAACTCATTTTCAATTGATGAATGCATGTCCCCTAGAACTACATCTTCCGAAAGCCTTTAACTACACATTGGGGTTGAAATATTAAAGCTCTTCAAGACCGGAGAAGATAGAGTATCATGGGAGAACTTAATTCAGCGAATCTACAATGGATTTCTTAAACATTTGCTATTAGTTGGCAAATTATTTAAGGCCCTTTATCAGAAACGATCAAGGTTTGCTGGATCACCCAGGTTCTCTGCTGATAGGCTATCACCCAGGCTATATTTTCCAGTCTTGGAGAACTTTAATAAATCACACCCACAGTGTGTGCAGGCGTTTTGCGAGTCAGGGCAGCAGCATTGTTTTGCAGAGAAAGACCTCAATGTATGCACATGTAGAAGGAGAGAGAGCAATGGGGTGTGATAGTTCTGTAATCCAGCACACAGAGCCGATGATGCTGGTTAGGATTCCATTGTAACGGAGCATGTTGTCTGCTTGAACAGGAAGTTAGAAGCTTACTATATTTCTACCAGATCAACTAGATTTTTGTACCTGCATTATTTTTAAAGAAATAAAATCTAGCAAGCTCTGCATGTATTGCAGCAATGTAGGATGGTAAATATATTTTTATTTTACCTTCATCTATACTTTGTGTGCTTGACCTTGCTAACCATACACACACAGGCTTCATCTGGAATTGGAGCAGTAGGTACAGCAAACTTTTATCAAGCATTTACACTTTTAGTAGCTTTCTTGTCTTTCTATAAAGCACCCTTCAACTTTGGGAATGTAAATGAGAAAAGTGCAGATTGTCACTTTAACATAGTCGCTGGTAGGCTTCAACAAGCTTTCCTTTAGTTTAAAGTTTTTTAGTTTAGCAAGCACAGTAATGTAGTAAAAGACAGCCAAAGCTTGCTAATGGCTTGATTTCTAACTACCATTTCCAAACAGGCACTGAAGGATGCTTTAGGAAATTGATGGCTTTGCAAATGCATTGTAACACCTTTCTGTGCACAGGAGGAATGAGGACAAGGCCAAAGATTCATCTTGTTTGGTTCACTCTGATTCAAGGCAGAAAAACATACCATAGCCATTACACAGATCTGTTACCTGTAATGTTTAGGGCAGCAAAGTAGGCCACATATAAGTTATTGTATCTTATCAGACACTATAAACCTTCATCTCTCTGACTATTGGGACAGCTAAGGAACTTGTAATGTTTGTTACCTATCTTGGTCAACTATAAGCTATTACAAAGTTGGATGTGTCAAATAGGTAATATTCCAGTTTTGCTTGTTTGTCTGTCTTTTAGGCCCAGTAGTGCACAACTGTAAAGGTTGGCTGTGGAATGCTTGCTTAAATTAAGCATTCTGTGTGTCTACGCTTTCTCAAGTCAAGAAGCAAAGATTTAACATTCACTTTTTAACACAAACTCATTAAGAGCCTGCAAAGGAAGCAAAATCGGGTACAAAATGCTTTTTGCTAAGTTGATATGTGATGTGAGTAATGCGGTTTGAATTTAGCTTTGTTCTGGAGGTGTTCTTGCTCTAAAGCAGGGGTGTCAAACTCAAATACACAGTGGGCCAAAATGTAAAATTTGGACAAAGTTGCAGACCAACCTTGATATTTATTGAAAAATATCTTCTATTGAGGAAGGTCGCTAATGAATGTCAACAGGAGGGGGGCTTGTGGGTCCTGATTGATGCGCCAGTAGAACATCCTGGGATTTGTAGTATTACGAGGTGCATGCACGGTCTACCGGCGGGCCAACTCTAGTAGACATTTGCTATATTCTCGTGGGCCAAATATAATTACAGCGCTGGCCAGATTTGGCCAGCGGGCCTCAGTTTGGCACCCCTGCTCTATAGGCTTAGAAAAAGCCTCTTGTTAAGTTGATCATTTTGCTTTCCCGAGCCACTTTTTCACTTTCAGCTAAGGGAGCTTTGGAAGGTTGCAGGGTCTATAGGGGTCAGCATAAAACCCCCTTTTCGAAAACATTTTAGCAAGACAAAGCAATTCAGGTGGCCCCATCGTTCCCACATGCCAAATCAGCATTTAGCTTTTCTGTATTGAACTTGGCAGTAATCAGAGCTTAGATATAACATCAGCCTGCTTCATGTGAAACATGGACGATGTAATTGTCGTCATCTCCTTGTGTAAATGCTGGTTGCATGGCTGTCATAATAGTCCACATTTCTGCTGTTTCCATAAGTAACATCCCATGACCTGCTGTCTTTTAAGATAGCTGTTGCATGGATGGAAGACATCTATAAATGACAATGTAAACTCACACAGGGGAGAGATTGAAAACTAAAGCCAGCCATACACTTGAGAATGTAAGTACTTTAGCGACCTGTGCTAATCTTTTGTTTGCTTGAAGTGGCATTTGCATTCCCATAGCAGTTTATGAGAATGTAAACCTGCTCGAAATAGGCCAAATTCTTCTGTCAATTAATTCTAAATAATCTGAAACATCTAAAACTAATGCCATCAATACAGTCCTTTACTTAGTATGAATATCTGTTTGGGTTTGGGGTGCTGGGAGGCTCTTTCTCTGGTTAGGTTTGGGGTGGTGAGAGGCTCTTTATTTGGTTGGGTTTGGGGTGGTGACAGGCTCTTTATCTGGTTGGGTTTGGG
>NC_092858.1:166950408-166963390 GCF_032062135.1 Pyxicephalus adspersus
CTGGTTGGGTTTGGGGTGGTGAGAGGCTCTGTTTGGTTAGGTTTGGATGGTGAGAGACTCTTTATCTGGTTGGGTTTGGGGTGGTGAGAGGCTCTTTATCTGGTTAGGTTTTAGGTGGTTAGAGGCTCTTTAAGTTTCATTTTAGTTTTCTTAATCCTCAGTCCAAATTTGCCTGGTTATAAGAGGAAAGTCTGGCTGTCAGTATGAAGTTCAAACTTTAAGTCCTGCAGGAGGTGAACCCAAGTATCAATGTGTTGGCTGCTATTACAGAAAATATGGTCCATTCTCCCGACACTGCAAACCGTATATCACATCTTGTCACTGCCAGCTTGTTGCAGAAGAAACACCTTATGCATATACAGTCAAAAAGGAATTCTGATACTTTGCTTTTTGACGAGCTGCTGTTCTCATAGGTCTAAATGAGTTTTCTATATCTTACAGAGTATTTACTACAGGGTACAACATATATTTCTGTGACAGCAGTAGCATGATTGTAGTTCTAAATCACATTGGCACAGGTGGAAGTTTTTCACATCCTAACTGCATTTCAGGATCTTGACTGAAATATTTCCTTGATATGATGGCCTTTCAAACAATTCTGTCTTCTGGCAGTGCTGCAATGTGTGAATGCATTTCTTTGTGCTAGCAAGGCAAGTTTGAACTACCAGCCGACCAAATTATTCCAAAGACCAAGGCTTAGGTTTAATGATCTGGTTGCGTGGCTGTTGTCTACCAAGGGACGTAGCTCGACTCTGGGACATGTCTATTGTGTGAACTTACTCTTGTGCTTTGAAAGGCCAAAAATAATTCAGTGGAAGTTTGCATGCATAGCCTTCTCCTAGACAGCATTCTGATAGTTATACTTAAGGAATATTAAGTGTGTAGCTGTAATATGAATAATTGGAAATCATCTTGCAAATTAGACTTGTGTCTTGCAGTTGAAGCTGTTGCAATCTGAAGGAGATTGGTTTACCTCCAAATGACCTGGGGCTTGGTGCACAAAGCCTGACATTATCCGATACAAATTATCTTTTATACCATGGGCATATATATTCCAGACCAGGGTCTCTCAACCAGGAATCTGTGGAATTTTAGGGTTCCTACAGAGGTCGCTAAGGAATCTTTGAGCAATTTGTAACTCCCAGTTTAACCATTCTTACCACTGGCCAGCATCATAAGAGATATTCTTCCCATTGACCTTCACACTAATGTACTGTGAGCTGTGGATATAATAGTTATAGAAGGGGTTCCCCAAGACCTGAAACTTATTTTAAGGGTTCTCCAATGTTAATAATGCAGACAAAGGCTGTTCTAGACATGAAATGACCATTCTGTGCTACTGGTGGAGATTGTTTGCTGATAGGTTAGACTCATGAGAATACCCTCAAAAGGGTTTGCTTGAAATAAAAATGTTGCCCAAAAATAAGATTGTTTAATGTTTTATCTCCCGCTCCCACTAAAGCCAATGGGAAAAGTGTGGAAATTATTTTTTAATATCTACACAGTTATATTGCATCATTGCACAACCATAGGCAATAGATTTGTAATTCATGGTCACACTAAGTGATACAGACCAATATATCTATTTTATAAGATTTTTTTTTACTTCTCATGACTACTGAATTAAAGAAAGCTGCAAACTGTTAAGCATATATTATTTTTAAATCTAGATGAATAATGATTACAAATGAATCATGTATGTAACTGGTACATGAAGCATCTTTTCTGTGGCAATTGTCAGACTGATCATTATTATTAATAATAAAAAACAGGATTTATATAGCGCCAACATTATACTCAGCGCTGTACATTAAATAGGGGTTGCAAATGACAGATACAGGCAGTGACGCAGGAGGAGGAGAGGACCCTGCCCTGAAGAGCTTACAATCTAGGACATAAAAATAAGCATTTACAAATGTAGCAAGCATCAGAATATAGAAAAGACAGTGGCCCACACTGACCGATGGTCTCCCAGTACTAGGAAATTTGGTAGATCAGCACCATCCAGCTCCTGTTGGTAATGGGGGGAATAAAGTATTGGCCAACATACTTTTATTTTCTTCCGCCATTATCTATTTATGTTAGATGTCCTTTAGATTTACCGGCACAATCTGACCAATTACTTACACCTCTGCCCCCATTTCAGGTTGTCTCTCCAACATCCAACTACAGCCTGGTGTCTATGACCCATCTGGGTTTAGTAATATGTAGTAAGTGGTATGTTTAATATCTGGAAAATATGGTAGCAATGGGTCAGGATTATTCCAGCACAGATGTAAATGTAATCTGCAGTTTTTATCTTTAAAGCACATTCACCTCTGTATGGGTAAGGTAGCTGCTTTTGTGTCACCTGTTAAAAAATAAAAAAATAAAGCAAAATGAGACATCAGTGATGTCAACTTTGCAGGTTGCATTGCGTTTGCTTAGCACACCTCAACCAATGCCGTGATGGTGATAAAGGTGAACGCTGTACCTATTGCCTCCCTACGGAGATTAATCCTGCAGTTGCAAGTGTTGCCTTGTACACTTTAATCTTCGGACGCCGACCTTCTGCAGCCATGTGTTCTGATCATTTCTTTCCACCACGCACACTAATATATTAGGTGGATGAATATGCAGAAATATTTTATAGTTCCTCAGTCGCACCTTTAATAGGCCAATCCGCTCTAATCTTTTTCCAATATTGTAGGCTGCCGGCTGGGTTAATGTGACCCTGTTGCTAGATTAGAACTGAACTATCTGCAGTCTGTAAAAGAAAATTATCAGAGGGTGGGTGTGCTAGTATTTGCCACTTCATTGTCATTTGTCGCATCCTGTTGCTGTGGTTTTACCTGTTACCAGCGCTCTGAAAGTAACATTCAACAAACCCGGAAGTATTGGATTCCCATAGTTGTGGTTCTGCAAAAAAAGTGCAGATTGGAGCCCCCACCTGCCTGAGTGCAAAGTATACCTTTAACAGTCTGCTTATGATTTAATTTTTCTGTTTAGCAACAAGGTCGCTTGAAACCCCGATCTCTTATGTCTCTGAACCCGTAGTGAACTTGTTGCCCATTTCTTTGACTCCAATCAGGAGACTCATTGGATAAGTTTAATCATCATGATTCAGTGTTCACCCCAGAATTTTTTAAGCTGAGTGGGAAGAAATTGTAGGTGGGTGGCAGCCTCTGTATTGTGACTCAACTTATCAGTAACCACCCAAAAACAGCCGGGTGGTTACTGAAAAATGCCGGGTGGGTCGCCCAGCTAAAAGAGTCTGGGGGTCACTGATGATTGAAATAGCTTTGTGTTGTCTGGCCTTTTATATTCAGTTACACCTCCTTACCCACAATCCCTCACATCACAGTCCTTCTGCTTTACTACACCACTTGGTTACAGGATGTCTGTGCATTGTAAACAAACAGCATGAAAAAGGTACCTATGACCTGTGTTCAGATTTGTACAATCTAGTCCGGACTTGCTGTGTATATTGTAACGTTAAACGATAAAAAGACGCCCTTTGTATTATAGTCATGCAGTCTTATGTATGATAAACAGTTGAATAATTTCTCAGTTTTTTTAATTTATAAAAATAGAATCCTTGGAATTTGGATTTTTTTCTATGCAGTTTTTTTTTTCGTAGTCAAACTGGTGCAAATGCCAGATAATGTATACTTAATTTTCACAGATGCTGAGGATACATCGGGAATGATATTTTGGTGTACACTGAAATTTTTTTTGAAACTTTATTTTAATCTCTTTGTTGCTCTATCAGTTTTAAATACTCACAAATGCCTTTAACTTCAGTTGCTCAGTGAATGCCTGGATCGGGTCTGGTGGAAATATTAACATTATGGAGAAATGTTAAGGGTAACTCCTGTCGGGTCATTGTAGGTAGTTATATAGGCCATGGCCTAGGTCTAATCTAATTTTTCTGCGTGATCCGTACTATTTAAAAGCTTTTTGCCTTTTAAAGCTAAACCTATTTGTTTAGTCTGCGGTGGCTCCTTCCACCATACATGCCTGAACTATGTTCTACCGCAAAATACAGATTTGCAAAGCACACCAATTATTTTTTTAATTAATCTATAACATTTTTTTTGTGCTTTTTTGGGCTTTATTTATTTGTTATTCGTCTGAAAATCACTGAAAGGTTTTCAAATCTCTCCTATGAAAACAATGACTCGTTCTGCCACTTACTCCCCACTTGTCAAAGTGCACAGCTGTCAATAGGAACAGCTTTATGTATAAGCAAAAATTATGAGCGAATTGACAAGGGAATCATTTATAAATAGAGCCCTTAGAGTGCTTTTTTTTCCTAGAGTGACTTCAGATTTAATAAAAAAAAAAAAAGAAATTGAATTAAAAAAAATATATTTAAATCAAATGAACAGATTTTTTTTTTTTCTATTTGTCAGTCTTTTTTTCTAGTTCATTTACCTTCATAGCTCCTGAATTTTACCTATTAGATCTGTGATTTATTTATTTTTTTCATTTGCTGGTGTTGTGTTCACCATGTCTTGCAAACAGCAGGAGGACCGGAATCTGGTGGTGGTTGTTGGAATGGCTGTGGGATATAAGGACCCATCCATGTGTTGATGGAGTCTTTGTTTTCACGTCCATTTTTTTTTAAATCCCCTTTAATTATAAGAGAACTGAAGGAGCCCTTTACCCTGACCCTTCTGTCATTTCACCCCCCCCCCCCCCATCTAGGCTTTCCCTCTCTTCATTTTAAAAATTTCATCTAGTGTGCAGAGGAATGATGAGACTTTTATTATTAATAATAAAAAGGATTACAGGAAATTTTAAATAGCACAGTTTAAAAATAAAGTTGGCATTTTTTAGTGCATTAAAAAAAAATATTTTTTGAACAGATTTTTCTTTTTAATTTGCTCGGAGTTCTTCTTTTACAAACCTTGATAGTTTTATTGAGGATGCTGGCTTGGGGCGGTTGGGTGGAGGGGATAGGGAGGGGAATACAGGAAGCTTGCTTTTATTTTGCCTTACTGAAAAGTCGAATTTTAGCATCAGTTTCGCAACAGTAGACAATTAGAGACATGACATACCCTTCTTTTGTTTGACACATAGATCAGAAATATATTTATATGAAAGAAGTCTGAATATATACAGCGTATATTTTGCTCATCAGAAAGGAGATCTCTAAATAGAAAATAATAATAGTAATAAAAAAAAGAAAAATAAAAAAAAAATAAAAAAATATATTTCTTAGCTCTTCATATATATAAATAAATAACGAATGCCAAAGCCAATGTTAATGTATCAGCCGAACATTTGCTATTGTTGAGAAAAAAAAAAAATGACACACTGAGCGCTTGACATGTGTCTTTCACCCGACTTTTATTTTCAGGCATGTTATGAACTCTCATTACAACAGCCGTTTGTTTCTGGTTTTGTTCCGTAAGCGTGACCATAGCAAAGTTGACTAATATCCTAATTTGGAGGGGAGGGGGGGAATTTCTTTCCCTAAAGTCTTTCTAGGTGAAGTAATCTGCTGTATCAGAATTCAGAACCTTTTTAGCAGGTCTCCAAATTGAAAGGTTTTTTTTTTTTCATGCTTTTTTATTTTATTATTTTTTTTGGTGTCTTTTAAAAAGTATCACAAAGTTATTACGTTTGTAATCCTTGGAATGGAACTGAGTGGCAATTACTTTGCCATTTGAAAGTGGCATATTTTTGTATTCTTTAATGTAGATTTAAGGATCACGTTCACCACAAAATGTATTTTGTCATACTCCCTTTTAATCTGTATATAAATGCAGCTTAATAAATAAGTGTACAGTTTATCCCTCAACTGTGTTTTCTTCACTACTTCCCTGATTTTTGCAGAGAAAGATATCTTCACATGGAAAAGACAATGAAAAAGGTCGCACGAGCCCTCATCCTACAGCATCAGATACAATACATTCCTGTTATTTTTTTTTTTTTTTAATTTCTTACAGGTATTGCCTTTCACAGGGATCACTACCTCCAGTGACAATTCCTTCCTTTTTATAATTATCATTATTAATAAACAGGATTTATGTTGTGCCCACAAATTATGCAGCGCTGTACAATAAACAGAGGTTGCAAATGACCGATAGATACAGACTGACACAGGAAGAGGAAAAGACCCTGCCCCGAAGAGCTTACAATCTAGGAGGGGGAAGTATCACACAATAGGAGGGGATATGGAATGGGGGGAAGTAGTGATGGTTTGAGACAAGAAGACGGGTTGGTGAGTTTAAAAAGATGGGTTTTGAGGGCTCCTTTAAAAACAGAAGGTAGGAGCAAGCCAAATAGAAGAGGAAGAGCATTCCAGAGAGTCGGGGCGGCTCTAGAAAAGTCTTGGAGCCGTGCGTGTCATGAGTTATGAGTGAGGAAGTCGTTAGTAGATCATTGGAGGAATGAAGAGAGCGGCTAAGGGGATATTTATCTACCAGGTCAGAAAGATAAGTGGGAGAAGAAATGTGGAGGGATTTGAAGGCAAAACACAGAAGCTTGAATTTGATTCTAAGGTGAATGGAAGCCAATGAAGAGAACCACACGAAAAGGCAGCAAAAGAGGAGCGGTGGGAAGAATGGATAAGTCTGGCTGCAGCATTCATAATAGATTGTAGAGGAGAGAGTCGTCATCTAATATGGCATCTTTGTTATGGCATAATACAAGATGAGCATCTACTAAGATAATGTAAATCAGTATTTCTCAACCAGGGTTCCTCCAGAGGTTATAAGGAATAAAGCATCATCCATCTAGATTCTTTTCCTTCTTGTAAACCCAATACACTTCAAGGGTCATCGGAATAAAACGAAATGTCCTCAACAATACCCCTGAAGAAGCCAATAGGCGAAACGCGTCAGGTTGAGAGGCGTCTAGCATTCTTTCTGTTTTTTTCATTATTGTTGTGAATTGACATTAGTTTGATTAGAGAATCTATGTATAGACAATGGTCAGGAGCACCCAGTTGATCCTAAATCGGTTATGACCCAATACATATGTGATATTATGGTTTAATTTCTGATGTATTTTGGTGTTTGTAATTTTGAAACACCAATACAGAATATGCTGTAGATTGGCAGTATATTCTGTACTAGTGTTTCAAAATTACAAAACACCTTATCTTCCTCTATTTTTGTATATTTCTCCAGAGGTTGCTAGGGGTTTCTGGAGAACTTTGTGCCTCTCAGGTCCATTTAATTTAATCTTTTTGGCTATCTGTAGGATCCTCAACCAAGTATCCATAGAACCTTATGGTTTCTCCAGAGGTTGCAGGTCAGGTCAGTTTAACAGACACCAATGGTCTTTTTGGTTATTTATTATTATTATTATTATTATTGTGTTCTTATATAGCGTCAACATATTACCCATCGCTTTACAAAGTCTATAGTCATATCACTAGCTGTCCTTCAAAGGAGGTCACAATCTAATGTCCCTACCATAGTCATATTGTCATAAACACATTCAATTTTTGAGGGAAACCAAATAACCTAATTGCGTGTTTTTGGAATGTGGGAGGAAACCCACACAAATACGGGGAGAACCTTCAAACTCCATACAGATAGTCCTGGCCAAAATTTGAACCTGGGACCTAGGGCTGCGAAGGCCAGAGTGCTAACCACTGAGCCACCGTGCTGCTGTAAGGTTGCCATTCTTCCCAATGGCCAGTAATGTAATAGGAAATCTTCCCACTGAGCACCACACTAATGTACTGCGAGCTGTGGATATAGTAATTATAGGAGGGATTCCCTAAGACCTGAAAGTTATTTCAAGGGTTTCCCCATGTTAAAAAGATTGAGAACGATTGCTATAAATCATGGTGTCTGTGTAGTTCTAGGTTGGCTGGGTTCTCAGTTATCAGAACCCAGATGCAGACTTGTGACTTGATTCATGCTTGCAGAAGATTGATGCCAACATGTCGGCCAATGCAGAATGACTGGACTGAAGCTCATTTGGATTGAATAATTATACTGTTGCTGGATAATTTAAAATAAAACTATTGTGCTAATGAGAAAAATGCTTGCGGGTAAAATTTTATTATAGAAGAGATTCTGTATGTCCCTTCTGCAATAATAATGGCTCCTATTCAGCATGCCAGGTTTACTTACTGAGCAATGCATGAGCATCGCAGTATACATTCTGGGCATGCTTTGTTGCCGCATAAAGGTTGCAGCTAAACGATACAAACCCACAGGACAAATATGTAATTCTTCATGAGGGAGCTTCACTCTTTGGCTGAAAATGCAAAAATAGAAAGTTTTGTCATATTTATATTGATAATAAGGAAAGTAAGATTGAATGGTAATGAGTTTGGGTTAAATCCTGCAGTAAGAACTGAAGATGTACAAATGTACAGTGGTGCTTGAAAGTTTGTAAATCTTATAAAATGTTCCATATTTTTATATGAATTTAATATAAAACATCTTATCTTCAAAGAGTTCCTATAAGTAAACAAAGAAAACCTGGTTAAACAAAAATGATTGGATTTGGTCATGTATTTATTAGAAAAAAAATCTGATCCAATGACATCTTTGTGTCGTAAGATCAGGAAGAAGGTAAGAGATTCGCGCTCTCAGCATTTGGTGAGACCATCCAACCACCCGTGCAGCAATAACTGCAACTAAACATTTGTGGTAATTGTTAATCAGTCCTGCATTGTTTTAGGAACAGAACAGCTTCAGCTCTTGAACGTTGGTGGGTTTCCTCATATGAGCAGCTTGCTTTAGGGCTTTCCACAGCATTTCAATTGGATTAAAGTCAGGACCCTCAGGCACGTTGTCTTGGTGTCACCTTTGATTCTGCCTTCTCATTTACCCCCCATATTCAGAACATTTCCAGGTCCTCATTTGCTACCTTTATTTACTGTACAGCACTGCATAATAAGTTGGTGCTATATAAATATTAGTAATAATAATAATAATTCATTTTGGATTGAGATCTCTATTATTTTATAAAATAAAAAGCAACCCATCCAAAGTTGCCCCCGGGCACCAATTGGCCAACGCATGCATCATCTCGTGGTCGGAAGCCCATTTAAAAATAAAACAAATGTGCTTTTGGTGTTTAGCCATACAAATGAACACTCGGAATTAGAGCGCATCGCCTTAGGATAAAACGATCCACTGAGCACAGAATATTCAGATGACAGCAAGCTTTTATTTTAATATGCAAATATCATCCAAATCCTACTTACCGAGCTTCTAATTTAAGATCAGAAAAGGGGAGACTTCCCTCTGCAGAAAAAAAAGGGAATGTGATATACAAGTATATACACCTAACCTGTGCATTGTATCTGCTCTGCTCTTTGGTGCCTTTTGTGTGAGCTTTGGCATTTGCTATTAAGTGCAGGCTAATTACCACCCGGGGTCATCATTTATTGCTGTAATATCTGTCCCTGGGTCTGTTTGGGGACCGGATTAATGATGCGATTGCAGCTTCTTACTTGTGCCCATGTGCTGCTACAGGCAGTATTTTTCTCCATGTGTTAAAGGGCAACTGTAACAGTTACAGCTGAACTCTAGGCAGAACATATTGCATATATCTGTATATCACTGATACATTGTCTTTTAAAATGAAACCTTAGAGGGATTTGAAATTAAACAGCACAAGCTGTGTGCTAACGAGTGGCATGCAGATAGATGAGAGCAGAGTGCTAATATCAGGGAGAGATCATCACCTTGCTGCTTCCTGTTTTACTGTCCAGTCACAGGGTGGGAGAGGGATTCATGATCCTTGCACACTTTCTTTTGTCATAGAACACTACACCACTTTGGTTAATGTGTCTAAGCCTTTAATGTCCGAGTAGAGACAACTTATGAGAAAATGTAAGGACAGAACAATAGGCTACTTGTGGCACAGAAAAACTTTTAGGTATTATATGAAATTGAAAAATCACTTTTATTAAATATACAAGAATTAAAAAAAACCATAAAAAATGGGAGTAACAGAGGTAAATACACTCTATCCTTTAAGAAAGTTTTTACAAACGTGTTTCAGGAATCACTCAATTTGGTTAATGTACCCAAGCCCTTAATGTCCGAGTATAGACAACTTATGAGAAAATGTAAGGACAGAACAGTAGGCTACTGCGCCACAGAAAAGCTTTTAGGTATTATATGAAATAAAAAAATCACTTTTATTAAATATACAGGAATTATAAAAAACATAAACAATGGGAGAAACAAAGATAAATACACTCTATCCTTTAACAAAGTTTTTACAAACGTGTTTCAGGAATCAAATAGACAGAGAAGTTGGGTCTCACCCGACGCGTTTCGCCCAAGAATTCTTTATGCTTATCTTGTAATCAATTATACTTACACTAGCTATCATTTTAGGGTCTCTATTGTCTCCTGAAGAAGCCCACATTGGCGAAATGCGTCGGGATAAAACACAACTTCTCTGTCTTTTTGATTCCTGATTACACATTTGTAAAAAGAGAGAAGTTGGGTCTTATGTGGGCTTCTTCAAGAGACAATAGAGACCCTAAAATGATAGCTAGTGTAAATATAATTGTTTACAAGATAAGCATAAAGAATTCTTTGGTGAAACGCGTCGGGTGAGACCCAACTTCTCTGTCTATTTGATTCCTGAAACACATTTGTAAAAACTTTGTTAAAGGATAGAGTGTATTTATCTTTGTTACTCCCATTGTTTATGGTTTTTATAATTCCTGTATATTTAATAAAAGTGATTTTTTAATTTCATATAATACCTAAAAGCTTTTCTGTGCCGCAGTAGCCTACTGTTCTGTCCTGTCCTTACATTTTCTCATAAGTTGTCTATACTCGGACATTAAGGGCTTGGGTACATTAACCAAATTGAGTGATTTATATCAACTTACATTATTCGGAGGTTGACGACACCTATTTGTTCCCAATCTAATCAATGCTATTACTCTCCATAGAACACTACACTAAACACAAGGTCATAATAAAGTCTTCTACATTCTACACCTCCAATACGACCGATCAATGGACTTGATTGCAATACAATCTTATTATTTATTTGTGTTGAATATAAAAAAATATTGACGAGTTATCCCAAGCCATGCCTGGGGTGGCCTATGGATATTCGGTGCACCTGTCATTGATGTTGAATATAATGGGAATAGAATATGACAATTTACCTAACTACATCATACATGTAATGTTAAAATGTGTTTATTGCTGGAAGGTCAGCGGAGGGCAATGTCTATCAGACTGCAGCTGATCCTCACAGCCAGAGACACAGGTTGCCAGTCACAAACCATCAGGGGTTACACTGCAAAGAGACACATTGAGACATGATCTCATTAAAATCAGCAGGACTTCCCTGTCTTCTACCAACAAAACCCAAGTGTATATGTTAATAGGTTTAACCCATTGCAGCTTCCTAATAGCAAAGCAGTCAAATAATGCTAAATGAAGTGTGTGTGCAATTATTTTCCAGCATTTGGGTGTTCTGATAACCTGCCAGCAGGTGGCAGCAAACTAACAATTATTCTGTACAGTGCAGTTATTCCTGCAAAAATTTAAAGAGTCCCTGTTGTGCCAACATTTATTATAACAAAATAATTCCCACTATATTATTCATACAGCATAATATTTATTTCATGTCATTTACCTGTAAAAGCCTCCCTTGTGCAGACATCTAAAAGCCCAGAGATTGCTGATAGAGGCGATGTGATCATCTCATTTGTGACAACACTCAATAATATTCCCATTACACTTCAGCCTTGGCAGCTGCATAATAGATGATGTAGTAAGGTGAAGGCTTAAGTGGAGGAGCTGGGCCAGCACAGAGAGTAATTAGAAGAGAAGTAGGGGGCTGTGCTAGGGATCTGGTTAATCGAAATGTCAGCACATTCATTCAAGGGAAGCTAAATTCACCCTTTTTAATCTTCTACCCGTGGTGCTGTGAATGAGAAGATTGCACCCAGAGGTGGGTATCGACGAGTGTTTCTGCACCGGGGTTCCTTCAGAGGTTGCAATGAGCAGTTTGTACCTCTCAGGTCAGTTTAAGTGACACCAATGATTTTTTGGGCTATCAGTAAGTGTGACATTCTTCCCAATGGCCAGCAATGAAAGAGACATTCATCCCACTGACTACCATGCTAATGTACTGTTACCTGTGGGCATATAAATTATAGAAAGAGTTCCCTGAAGACCTGAAAGATATTTCAAAGGTTCCGCCATGTTATAAAGGTCCAGAAACGCTAGATCTCTCTGTAGAAGCTGCTGGTAGTTTTCACTACTTCCAGCTAAACACTAGAGGGCAGCAGAGAGACTGCAGCTTCCTGCTTATAGGAAAACTCCATTTCCCATAATTCCTTGCATTGTGTGTAATAGATGTTGGGGTTACACTTGTAGTCTCAGCTCTCTACAGCACAATGGGGTGGCTACAAATAAAGACACGGAGCATGAGTTGTAGCCACGGACATTGAAGATATGCAACTCTCTGCAATGGATTGAAGGGATTCATAGGGACTAATTTGGACTATATTGTTTATAACATCAGAAGGAAAGAATTTATCATTAAGACAAAAAAAAAAAATAAGTTTTTACTTTACTGACTCATCATACACTGTTGCAGAGGATAACAATAATATAATATTCCAAAAATCTCAATAGAAATAATGGAGGATAATAATGGTTTGTAAGCTCTTTGGGGACAGATCTGTCTGTATCTGTCTGTCATTTGCAACCCCTATTTATTGTACAGCGCTGCATAATATGTTGGCGCTATATAATTACAGTTTAATAATATAGATGATAGTGGTTGACGCTGTGGCTGACGTTGCTGGAATCGGCCCCCTCTGCCTCCTGGCCCACCTACGGCTTTGGGTAGTAAACAGATCCCCTGATGGAGGGAGCCGTCAATCAAGCCGCGGCTCCTCTGCAGCAATTACCCCGGCGTTAACATGTGTGGGTATCTCTGGCATCTCATTTAAGTGCTGCTAATTTTCCCAGGTGTAAAACTGTAATCTGCATAATGAATTGCGTTATGATCCTTGGATTCGGCACAAAGCCTC
>NC_092858.1:166963632-166966477 GCF_032062135.1 Pyxicephalus adspersus
GACTTGGTATTAGTTTATTGTAGTCTCTGCATGGCAGGGCTCAGAATGGGGAGGGAGATGCAGAACACGAAACCAGTTGTTTTGTAGCTCTCTTATACTAATATGGTAGATGCAAAGGGGAAAGAAGAGCCCATCGGTCTTCTGCTGCTCCTTTCTGAGGGCAGATCAAGACTTGTAAGTGCTACTGAACTACAGCAAAGACAGAGCTGTGCAAATCTCAGAACTGGGTGGACAGAAATTGATTAGGACAATTGGTTACAGAACCTGAAAGCAAAGTTAAATTCTGAGCTACATATATATTCAAAGTTAAAATTTAAGCAGACAGCTATAGAATATATTGTGATGTTCATCCAGTGCTGAGATATACACTTCTCTGCCCCAATGCACTGCCTTATCTGGCATGACAGAAGACCTGACATTTCTCTGATTCGGTTATGAAACATTTACAGGTCCTGCCCCTCCCACTGCTTGTGATTGGATATTTAAAGAGAAGCAGCAGACTGATGAGCTCATCTCTCTCATCTCTACGTTTGCTCCTTCTATCAGTTTCTAGCTAGCACATGCGCACTGCAGTACAATCGATTGGCTCTTTATGCTGCTTCCCCTCATACCCTAAGCTCTGCTATACGGGGGCTGCATGAAGCTTATACAAAGAGAGATTCGGGTACTTTCATTTCTTACATTCAAAGGTAAAGTTTTAGCAAATATTCTCGGTGCAAAATAACAACTGTAATAAACAAAAAAAATTGTTATGAGGTTCTTGAATTGTCTTTTGTTGTATTGTAATTAAAGAATAGTTTATTAATAGAAGGAGATACCTATGTATATATAACGTAAGAAAACTTAGGTCATTATTATTACTATTATTATTAATGATAATAAACAGGATTTATATAGCGCCAACATATTATGCAGCGCTGTACATTAAATAGGGGTTGCAAATGCCAGACAGAGACAGACAGTGACACAGAGGACCCTGCCCCGAAGAGCTCACAATCTAGGTTCTCTTTACCCACGCCCACACATCGTACCCAATTTAGCCACACCCATGATCACTTCATTCACTGTAGTTTCTTTTCTTATTCTACGGTTATAAAGAATATATTTTGACATTTTTTTTATTTATCTTGCCAGGGTCCTCTTCTCTTCCTGTGTCACTGTCTGTCTGTCATTTGCATCCCCTATTTAATGTACAGCCCTGTGTAATATGTTGGCGCTTTATTAATACTGTTTATTAATAATAAAAATACAATAACAGTATTAAACAAAAGCACACTGCCATCTACAGGTAACAAGAGGTGTCTGCAACAGAGATCATTCCTAAACTATCGGAAAAGTACCCTAAAATATCAGAATCAGAATATTTTTGGAACAGAAGTAACAAACTCGGCAAAAAACAAAGAAAACGAGTTTATCGCTCACAAAAGGGCGCTAAGCGTTTCCTGTCTTTTTACATTTAATTGATACCCTCCTGCTTGTTCCTAATAGGGCTGCAGCTAAATTTAGCTTTTTTGTCAGTTTACCTACCCGATGGTTATTATTTAAACTTCAATCAGTGCTGAAACAGGTGGATTATCGGCTTAATTGTGGCTCTATATATAACGAGTCCCCCACGGCTCGGCACACAGGCACCACTGGGTGACCTTTCCCGACTATTGTCAGGCTCCCTGTATAGGAGGCTTTCAGTCTTCAGGGCCTGCAAAACTGTGCTGCCTTTGTATTTAAAGAGAGAATGCAAGTTATTTGTTCAGATTTGGAATCGTGCACTTACCTTGGGGTAAAATTTTTTTTTTTTTATATTATGCTGTTACATATTTACTTTTTAAATATGTGTGTAGTATATATGTGTGCATATCAGGGAATGAGATTAGCAGTCCTACTGCCCCTCCTTGCAATCCACAATCTGTATATAAATGCCCCTTGTTATAAATGCTAACAGGTAGTGACCAGGAGCCAGACTGATTGCTGGTCATGTGATCACCATGCCATCTAATACATAGTGAGTACAGGTAGTCCCCGGGTTATATATGAGATAGGGACTGTAGGTTTGTTCCTAAATTGAATTTGTATGTAAGTGGGAACAGGTACATTATTAATTAATAATGTCAATAAAGAGTTATAAGATGATACAGCTTAGCTCTTAAGATCACCCACAACCTCAGCTGTGTTTAGCAAAAGATTTCTTCTACAAGTCATGCAAACCGCCCCTCCCCCTATCAAGCTTCTGTCCTGCACATGAGCAAGCAGGGAAATTCTGTTCATATCTAGGAGACGTCTGTATGACGGATAATCCTAACTCGGGGACCACCAGTACATGAAAAACCTGAATTCAGATAATATTGGTCTGTTATGTTGCAGAGACCACTGTTACCTGTAGGGGGCAGTGTGCGTCTGTTTAATACTGTAATCGTATATTAAAAATTACCATGTTCATTTAAAATGTTTTTTTTTGTCACCTGAAGCCTGTTATGAAAACAGATACGTTTTGTTTTTAATTGACAGCCAAATAAAATCCCTTTTATATCCCTAAAAATGTACTTTTTGATAAGTAAAGTTGTTAAGTTACCTTATACATGTCAATGGTTTCTTAATTTCAGTGACCTCTGGGCACATAAGAATTTTGGTATGGTGTTTTTGAGTGATATGTTTATATATGATATTTATTTATATTATGGTACATTTTTCTTTCTTTTCTTTTCCTTTCTTTCTTTTCTTTCTCTCTTAATTTTTGTATTATTGCATTCGTGTAGTATTGTTCAGGATAGGTTCTTTCTATCTCTCCCTCTCAATCTGTCTGCCAATTTCACCCTTTCTACTTCTCTCGCTCTGTATATCGTTCTCTCTT
>NC_092858.1:166973727-166976130 GCF_032062135.1 Pyxicephalus adspersus
ATGTTTATTTAATACTGTTGCAGCATGTGTGTATTGTTCAGGATGGGTGCAGATCTTCCAGCTCAGCAGCAATTTGCCCCTGGAAACAATTTGAAAAACTGACATCTAAGCAAACACCATGAATGGTTTTCCTGTAATACCGGCGCAGGTATTTATAATGTTTTTTCTATTGACTGTTCTTATGAATTGGATGAGAAACTTTTTGTAGCCCAGCGGAGAGAAGGAGCCGGCGGGGTTTTTATTTGCTTACTGTGTAACATTAACCGTTTCATCAATCACTGGTTCCTTTCATGCGTGCCGTTCTGTGAATATAATTGGCTGGGTAATGAGCGGTGATTCTCAGCGCAATTTGCTGACGCCGAGGTAGATATTTTTTGCCTGCAGACCGTCTTTAAAGTCTGATTAATTTCATGCTAGCGCTGATATGAGTGATGATGATATTGATTGTCAACACAAATTTTGCAAAGCGGCTAAACGTTTTTTCCCCCCCTTCGTTCCTTGTGCATTAATCTCATCTAATTATTACATAACGGCTGCGCGGATCCGGTCGCTGATGTTAGCAACTCCGCTTGTAATGGAATGGAGAATACAGTAAGTTTTTTTGTTCCTAAGCAACAGGGATGGCTTTATTAACCCCTTAAGGCTTATCTCATTAATTCATGGAAGGAGCGATGATGATGATGATGAAGTGCAGTAACCCATAGCAACCTAATTATAGCTGCAAGGCAATGGAGCGATGGTTACTGATTGCCTACAGCACCTTAACTCTAAAGCAGGCTTTTCATTTCTATTATTTATTTATTATTGCATTTATCAATTTTGCTAACAAATCTTCAATTCTGTGTTTTCTTTACTTGTTGGCCTGACCACCATCAATGACAACCGGGTGCCCCTTCTTGGTGCAGCTGGTTCCCTATTGACTTGGCACCAGATCTCATGCCAGCAAAAGTGAGATCTGGCAAGCAAAAGTTCAAACCTGCTGCCATTTTCAGATATGTGATCCGGGTGTCCAGGGAGGTTACGGTCACATTTGCTAAGGTAGGCGAAAAGAAAAGGCTGGCCCACAGAAAAAAACCCTGCAAAAGTTGTGTCTAATAAGCACAAAATTTGTTTTTTATATAGGGGTTGTAATGCAAGGATATACATTATGTGCAAAAGAAGTCTCATAGAAAGAAAACCCCCAAATTCCTTATAATTAGCACATAATAAAAAAAGGTTTTAGATATTAAGATTTTAATAAGCAAATATATAAATTATATTGAAATGGCCACTTTATAGTGGATCATAGTTATTTAGTAAGTCAGTTTGAAGAAAGACATAAGTCCATCAAATTCAACCACTAGGAAAAAAAACATATCCCAGGTATAAAACCCTATAAGACATAGTTGATCCAGAGGAAGGCAAAAAAATAAACCCTGGTACACTTTGCTCCAACAGGGGAAGAAATTCCTTCCTGATTCCATTAGATGATCGGATGTTCCCAGGATCAGCAGTCTCTGTTATCTTTACTTTAAAGCTTTATTCTCCAGGTATATTCTGTGCTTCTAGAAATCATCCAGCTTTTTCTTAAACAATCTATAGAATTTGCTGAAACTACTTCCTGAGGGATCTCATAATTTCAGTGCAGGTTGTTTTTATTGCATGGCAGTGACATTTTTTCTTCTACTATCTGACACAAAAAGGAAATTACAGCCCCTTTACCAACTGCAGAAGCTATGGTACTAGGAATATTAGTTTTATGAAGGTTTGTACACATGTTAGATGAATATAGTTGAAAATGAACAATGTCTGAAAGATGCCCTACTCCTTGTATATAATGGTTCAATATATGACGGTAATGACGAACAGGGATTCTAGGTTAAAATAAATGACCATCCTGGCCAATTCGTTCATCATTCAATGACTGTTCATCATACAGGCGTTTAACCTCCCTAGCGGTAACCCCGAGTGTGACTCGGGGTAGAAAAAAGTTGCTAAAAGTGGTAACCCCGAGTCACACTCGGGGTTTGAACACCTATGGAAGGTTAGTAAATAGAGCGCTTACCTGATCCGCCGGCGTCCTGCGCCGCCCATCGCCGCGACCTCCGTCTTCTTTCTTCTTCCTGCTTCTGCATCCGATGAGTCACCAGGGGAGTTCCCGGTGACGTTGGTGCGTGTGTACGTCGCGGCCGGGCGGGGCGAGAAATTCAGAATCATTTGTATTGCATTCAATACAAAATAACTGTATTGAATGCAATACATTGGATTTTTATCTATAAAAGCAGTACATTGTTTTCAAGAACATTTATTTTACAATATATAAAATAGTATAAGTATGATGTGTATTTTTTTTTTAAATTTAAAAAATTGAATTTTTTATTTTTTTTTTAAATAGATTTTTTATTTTTATTCAATTTATTGTTT
>NC_092858.1:166976385-167002136 GCF_032062135.1 Pyxicephalus adspersus
TTTTCTGCATTTTCACATCTGCTGTCTGTACATGGCTGGCATGTCTGCGAATTATTATTGCATGTCTGGATTTGATCGCTTTTCAGTTGTTCATAGGAAACATTCATATATTGTTATTCATTCATTTCAAATGATTTTTCTTAACATCTGTACAATGTGTACGTTGTGTCCTTTTATTGTGAAAGCAGGTGATACAATAAAGAAATAACAGCCCTACTGACCCTATTTCTTAAAGCTTTTATAGTACTCAAAGTTCTGGTTGTAAATGTAAAAAATATTCATTGTATTTATCTGGGAGTTATAGCCAGTACCCTGTTTATGTAGATTCTGTACAGCAATGATTCCATTGTCCATGGCAGCACTTTGTAGAAGATCAAGGAATTAGTGCTTGTAGACACCCAATCCACCACCTCTGCCTTGGCGTTTGTAGGTGCATCAATGTATGTTTCACTGATTAAACCTCACTGTACCTAATACACAATGCTGATTTTCCTCCAGGATCTATCCAGGAACACATACTACAGGGCTACAACAGCAATCAGGGGTATGGAGCTAACAGCTAACAGCTTCGCTCCCCTAATTGCTGCTGCTGCCCTGTAGTATGTGTTCCTAGATAGAGTTCCTCTATCCAGGAACACAGGACTCCTGTGTTCTTGGATAGAGAAACTCTATCCAAGAACACATACAATTAGTACAGGGCTGCAAGATCAATCAGGGAGAATGGAACTGACAGCTCCGCTCCCCTGATTGGTCATGCAGGTCCCAAAAATATACAAAGGCCGTTCTCGCCTACATGTTTGGTAAGCGAGAATGGCCCAATTTATCAAATTCGCTCGCTCATCCCTACCTATGATATTGTCAAATATGATTAATGTTTTTTCATGCCTTAGTCTATACGCTACGACTCAAACTCTCCTGAGGAAGCCGGATTGGCGAAACGCGTCGGGATAAAAGACCATGTTTATCTCCCATCTTACAAGCCTCGTAACCTACCTTTGTCTGCTATAATTGAACCAGAGGACAAGGAAGGAATACTCTGTCAGCTTATACAATGTTGCCTATTAAGTAAATCTAATAAACCACGGTGGGGCTTTAATAACATTAGTGTACTAACAGAATCTATGTATATAAATCATTAATTTATTATATTTACTGAGTAACTTACTCAATTATCTATTCCACCCCTCCTGTAATTGTGTTCCTGCCAGTTCTTCCTCACCCCTAGTAAACATATATTCATCTATGTGATATCAGTGTCTGTCTTATATATTCAATACCCCAGTTTTGTTTCTACACTCATTGATTTGAATGACAAAAGATCACACTTATCCTTTATAAACCGGTAGAAGAATGGGCTTTGTGCGTAGTATGATTTGTACTTACCTTTATAGCAATCAGTAGAACAGGCTAACATGATGAGTTGCAGCTTCAATTTCTAAAATTACCCCGGGACCTAAATTGTTCAGTTACACGGAGACAACCACAGGCTTTGGACTGATTCTTAAAGCAAATTGTGCAATGTACTGAGATAGAATTGTAAGCTCTTCGGGTCAGGGTCCTCTCCTCCTTGGTCACTGTCTGTATTCTTCTGTCATTTGCAACCCCTATTTAATGTACAGTGCTGCGTAATATGTTGGTGCTATATAAATCCTTTTTAATAATAATAAAATAAAAGCTGTGTGCACTGTGTAATTGTATACAAGCAGGGGGTGTAAATTTGGTTAGGTTAGTTGGTAAATTGCTGCTGGTACCCTATAACCCTCTGTTACCAACTATCGATGACTAAGAGATAAGTGACTGCTTGGATTAGACGTGCTTGAATGGCAGCCTCCTAGAATATAATGATGTACATTATGACGGATAATGGAAGCCAGTCAGACAGCCGGCCCATCCACATCCTCGCGGAGTCTTGAATCATTCTGACAAGTGATGGGTTGCCATCATATTACATATATAAGACACTGGAAGCACTAGCTCTGACTAAAAGGAGTCCTCGTACTCTCCTGTATTTCACAATTACCGTATGAATTCCACAAAATGCCTCGATCGCTACATGGCTATGTGAAGAATCAAGAAACCCTGTGGAATTTGTTGCTTTTTTCAACATATTTCATGAGGCAAACAATGGATCAATATCCATTCAGTGCCTAAAGGTGAACGTGACTTTAATAACAATTATTTTTTATAATGTCAACAATCAAATTGATAGGTTTATTAGATACGTTTGGCCTAAGAAGCTGGCATTGCCCCTTTTAGCAGGAATGAATTCTTTTGCATTCCAGGTCACCCGTGACGTTGATTACATGGGATATTTGACCACTAATCCATGCAAACTTTTATAACTTGCAAGATATTTGTGATTTTTTTTGCTATCTGTATTTAATCCCTTTACAACATCTCAGTGGGATTCAAATCAGGGCTTTGACTGGACCAATCTATAATTCTTCATATCTTTTTTTAATGGTAATGGTAAATTTGCTAGTATATCATATAATTTTATGCATTAAAAGATCCATTTTCACCTTAAAGTCTTCTTTCAGGACAGGTGGCCTCGCATTCTCCTTGAGCACCCCTTGATATACTGCAGAATTATTAGCTACAAGCTTCTAATGACGAGCAGTCTCACATTCTCACTAAGCACTCTTTGATATAAAGAATCATTTATAGTTGAGTTGATGACTACAAGCTGTTAAGACCCTAAAGCAGCAAAGCAACCCCAAACCACGACACATCAATCACCATGCTTCACAGTTAGTATGAGGTTCTTCTAAAATGCCATCTTTGGTTTGTGCCAAATATATCTATTGTTACTGTGGCCAAACATCTCTGATTCATCATATGTAACCATACTCCTATGTTCTTTTAGACAGTAAAGTTTTTTTTTTGCACCACACATGGTAAATTGGGGCAATCTGTTTTGGATTGTATATACACACACAGCACTGTTTCAAGCATTACTTGAAGATACAAGGAAGGACTTTTTGTAGTTCTTGGAGATTCCTTAAAACGTGAAACGATCAGCTGTTGTGCTACATCTGTTAATATGGCCAGTCCTGAACAGTTTGTACGAAATCTTTGCCACGGTACATTTTTCCTTCAAGTGGAATGATTGATTTAAGTATGGGACTCTCTTTTGTATGTCTTATTAGACTCATAGACATCCAAACCTTCACTTTGAGGATGTTAGGGAGCTTTCTTGATCCTGACACCTCAACGATCAATACTAAAAGGAACATCAGACCTTCCAAATATGAGGTTTATGAGGGTTGCCCCATAAGTTGAAGGCCTGACCAGGAAAACAAAATGATTTTGGTAAAATTGCATTTTACTCTTATATCTTGGATAGAATATTGACCGAAATGTCAACAGCCTGGGCCTAACCTTCTTTTATTTACTGGTGCTGAAAATGGTGTGAGTTCCATCTGAAATGGAGAAACAAGACGTTTGTGCATTGATCACAATTTTTCTTAAGTAAGAAAGGGAAGTCACTAAATGAGGATATGGTGGTAACAATAGGGGAGGGTACACCTGCCTACAGCACAGTGGGCATCTGAATGTAAATTAGATAGAACCTGTGGCACGGTGGCTCAGTGGTTAGCACTCTGGCCTTTGCAGTGCTGGGTAGTCTTGGTGTTCGAATTCAGGTTGTCCTTATATTCAACCAATAATTCAATTGCTGTTGCCGCACTGTGCTACTACTATGTGTTCTTGGAAAGAGTTTCTCTATCCAAGAACACAGGTCACTACAGGTGATTCATTCATCACCTATAGTTCTTGGATAGAAAAACTCTATCCAAGAACACATAGTAGTAGCACAGCGTGGCAGGAGCAATATCTGTTGCACCGCTGTACTATGTGTTCTTGGATGGAGAAACTCTAGTGTAATAATAATAATAACCAACATTAAAGATGACTCCAATACAGGAAGGCCAATGGAGACGATCACTCAAGAAAATGTGGACAAGGTACATGTTTGGGTGATAAGAGAATATTACTGTTCAGCAGATTGAGGAGCTATTAAGTATTCCAAAAACAACAGTTTATTACAATCTGTAGGAGTGTTTGGACTTGGTAAAGGTCTCAATGTGAATCACAGGGATAAGTCTTAAGGCTGACAATGACAGCACTGGTTCTCCCATCTGAGATCCTGGAATATTATCGAGTCCTATGCAACTACAAGCAGCCGTGCCAACATATGATGTAAACCAGAAGGTGAACATTGTCAAGTTCTTTCTAATTTAATGTCTGTAATGTTTAACTAATGTATTTCTTACAAACATACGTTTACTTATACATATAATTTTCCTGGGTACTGCCACTCATCCTTTACCTAGCACCTTGATAACATGCTGGTAAGGATGATCTATGGTCAAGCATTGACCATTGTCTCATTTCATGGAAAGTCAGACAGTTCTATGCCTAATCTGCAGACCAGAACTAACTATAATCAATGTGATCATCTGCCAAGCCGTCAGATCAGGACGCATTGGACTCCTTGCAATTGCAACTGATTTTCACAGCTAAGTTTCTTGTATTATATCTATTTTTTTGGTTTTTGCTTTCCTATTTTATCAGTCCTTAATCAACAAATGTTATACTGTTGCCTTCAAATCCCTCCACAATTCCTGCCCCATTTACATTTCTGACCTGATAGAAAAATACCCCCTAGCCGCTCTTTCAGCTCCTCCAATGACCTACTACTGACTTCCTCACTCATAACCTCATCACACGCACGGCTCCAAGACTTTTCTAGAGCTGCCCCGACTCCCTGGAATGGTCTTCCTAATCCTATTCAGCTTGCTCCTACTTTCTGCTCATTTAAAAGAGCTCTTAAAACTCGTCTTTTCAAACTCTCCTACCCATCTTCTTCTGTCTCCTAAATTCTCACTACTTCCCACCATTCCATATTCCCCCTCCTATTGTGTGATACTTCCCCCACCTCCTAGACTGTAAGCTCTTCGGGCCAGGGTCCTCTCCTCCTCCTTGTGTCACTGTCTGTATCTATCTGTCATTTGCAACCCCTATTTAATGTATAATATGTTGGAGCTATATAAATACTATTTAATAATATTAATATTAATAATATTATATTGTAAGTCTGTGTTATCTCTCTTTGCGCAATACACTCGTCAATATTCACACACATACCACCATAGCACAAATTTCCTAATTTATCATATATCACATCCGTGACATGACATGTATGTAGGTGAGAAGTGTAAAAGTAGTTAAAAAAAGATAAAAACAATAAAAAAAGAAAACTCCATGGAAATTGTTATAATAGACGTTGCTTTATCAAACTCATCATGTTTATAACTTTCCTATAATTCAAAGCTCGTTTATCTTTTGTGATTTTTACTTTGCATCATTTTTATGTTTATTTATTATTTGACATTTTTCAGTCTGTAGGCAGCTTTTGGTAATAAAATATATTTACATATTTTGTATCTTTTTTGTTTTCTGCGGAGTGATTAATGACTTCCAGTAAGTGTATTGGTTGAGTGATGGGCGGGGGAGTGCAGGAAAAACAGAAGACAGAACCCATACTTGCTTAGAGTATTTTTTTTTTGTAATTGTATAACAACTTGCATAATTATTTTACATCATTTACTGAGTCTCCAGAATTATAGTAAGTTTTGAGAAAAACAAATATAAGAACATTTATATGAATAAAATCAGTCCTATCCAGCCTTCATGATACTACAAGTCCCAGCATACACCGCTAGCCTATTGCCTGGATAAAACATTTTACAATAAAAAAAACCAACTTTTTGTAGTTTTGGATTTTGCTGTAGTAATAGAAAATGTGTGGATTTAAAGGGTTACTCTGCTCAGCTAAAGATAATTCGGCTTTGTTGTAGCTTGAAAGGGGTGCAAGTTGTCAATAAAACTATGGTGGCCACACCCTATTGATAGATCAATCAATTCGCCATTCCATGTGACCACATTGATTGCAAACACACCAATTCTTTCCCATTTTTTTTCAGTTCAGTGATTAGTTTCATTGTCAATTGTCAATGAAGGAATTTTGATGAACATTTCTGATTGGTGGAACAATTATCTGTATGAGTTTAGGAGAACTGATCGTAGTACTAATCATTGAAACAATCATTTTTAATAGGTCGTGTAGATTAATGACTGATCAATATTTTCGCTGGATCACATAGGGCTTTATTGATGAATCATTCCCCTGAAAATTGGCTCATAAATTTCATTTCCTATTGTGACGGCTGTTCACTGATTGGCCACTAGGTGGAACAAGGAGTCATTGTTTTATTAGGATCTTAAAGGAGACCTGTAGAGAGATTCGACCATCGGTCAACAAATGCTAGAAGAACTGGACCTGATTTAATAAAGCTCTCCAAGGCTGGAGAAGATACACTTTCATCAGTGAAGCTGGGTGATCCAGCAAACCTGGAATGGATCTGGTCCAGGATTGAACACATTTGCCAGCAAATAGCAAATTACTTTAACAAAATTTATTCAAGGTTTGCTGGATCACCCAGCTTCACTGATGAAAGTATCATGGGAAAACCTGGTTTGCGGGATAACCCAGGTTCTCCCATGATAGCATTGGAGAGCTTTAATAAATAAGGCTCATTGACTGGGGGAATCCTTAATAAATAGAACCCATTGGGTAATATAAATATTAAAACAAATCACTTATTTGCAAAAGCTCCTAAATGAATCGTTGTGACAAAAAAATCTAAGCTGATGATTGGCTCAATGGTCAGCCGAAGCAGCCATAATGGGAGGAGTCCTGTAAAGTGGACAACATTGTTAAGAGATAACACTCACCTGCTTCAGGAAACAACATGATCGAAAAACATTTTATAGCTGATTCAAGAAACCCCTTAAATTACATAGTAAAGAGGGAAAAGCCCCAGAATAAAACCAACAATACAATAAAAAGCAATATATTTTGTAATTCAATTCAATGTAAATTTCATCTTATGCTTAATTGTACATTACAATTAAAAAACAATATTAATTTGAGGATCAGCCCAGCTCAGTTTTATGGGAGTCAGACATTTTATTATTATATCTTATTCCTTATACAACATATCAGAACATTGGCTTATTTTAAACCCCTCCCACAAGCAGCCTAAACCATAGCAATTCTAAAGAAATCATTTAAACTAAATCCAGTGAAAGATATAAAAAATCATAATAAAAAGTTCCTGGCTATCCTTCAAAATCACATGCAGCAATTTACACATATTAAAAAAAAATGTCCGCCTCCTCTAAAGGTAGAGAACAGGTGCTCCTAAATTTAAAAAATGCCTATAGGCAAAATTGGACTGAATGACTCCATTGCCCCTTACATCTGTTGTGGGGCAATTGATAAACCTGAACTCCAACGTGCTCACCCGCCATTCTCCGTCTATTGCTCAGTTTACATTTGTTTAGGGTGTGCCGCTTGGCTAAGGACTGGGTGGGGATCTCGGGACCCTCAAAGGGAGATCCTGCTCAGCAAGATCTTCCTATCAATGGGTGATTCAGTCCACCACTGGCTACCTAAATGTTAAAGTTTTGTGTAGATTTTCCTTGTAATAAAGCTAGCTTCAAGCTCTCCAGATTTTGGATCATGATTGGAGCTGCGGAGTTGCAGTCATGCTTGCTTTATAGGGGATTTCCAAAATAAAAAAATCTCTTGTTTGCACCTATTGGTGCTGACTCATTAAAGCTCCTTAAGACTGGAGAAGGTAGACTGTCAAGGGAGAACCTGGGTGATCTTGCAAACCTGGAATGGATTTCCTACAATCCTTTGCTATTAGTTGGCAAATCCTGGACCAGATCCATTCCAGGTTTGCTGGATCACCCAGGTTCTCCCATGCTAGTCTTTTATCTCCAGTCTTGCAGAGCTTTAATAAATCAGACCATTTGTGTAGTATACAGGGGTGCCGCCATGTTTAGCCCATGGGAAATACAAGTGCTTATATCAAGTGGTGGATGTATATTAGATCTGGCAAACCAAGTCCTGCCCATTCATCGTTTATTATACAGCCTACAAGTGGGGAATACACACACAAAGCTGAACTCCAGGCAGATATAAAAACCCCATTTATTACAATTAAGTACTAATTAAAAATCACTAAATGTATTTTAATAACAACTAGCCTATGTACCCAAATCCCTCATCATTAGACTTCTACAAATCACCTGCACTTAAATAGGAAAGTAGAAGGAAAGAACTGTAAATCCAGAGCCGACAATGAAGAAGGGGGGACAAGGGGTACTTCTGTTCTACAAAAGCTTGAGTTTTTCAATGCTGAAACACGGGGGCCAAGAAATTTCTGACAGTGGCCCTTGGTAAACCAATCAGGTTTTGCAGTGAAGATGTGAAGAGCACAGTGATGACCTCATGGGCGTGTAGCTGCACCTTCACTGACCAATCATAGGGTTGGGTGTGTTCAGGACCATCTTGTGTTGATAAGCCACTGTGTACTTTTCTAAGAGGTCCGGAGCCAGTGGTGCAGTTTGGAAAGTGTGGCTGGATTAGAAGAAGAAAAAAAAGGACAAAACTGATAATTTTTCATTCCTCTGATAAAACGCATTAGAATCAAGAGGAAAGAAAAATGAATTTGGGTGCAATAGGCTTTAAAAGGCTCCTGAGGGTTATGGAAGTTCCTTTATACTATGCCAATATGCCAATAAAGTTTTGGAAAGTAAAACAGAAAAACATAAAAAAAAATAAGTAAAAGCAAAAATGATAAAAAAAAGGAAATTTTGACAAATTTTGCAAATGCATTGCAAATTACAAAAGTGGAAGGTTCAGCAAAAAATTCCCCTGAAAATGCTTTATTTATCCTCAATTACAAAACTGGCTGAGCTGAGTTACATATCCTTAGTTTGGTTAGCTGTCTGGAGTTCAGCTTTATAGCTACATTGTGGAATGCTTTAGATGTGTTTTGTACATGTTAACATTCACCCTTGAATATTTGCTTTTTATTTGTACCATACTAAAGCTTTATATGTGAATGTAGCCGGGCCGTAGCAGCATTATCTGATTTCCCCAGCAGGTGGCACCCCAAGTGAGATTTGTAACTGTAGCATTTAATCCCCCCCCCAAAAAAGTGTGCAATCCTGGTGTCACCAACTGATAAGCATAATTCCTGGAAATCCCCTTTAAGTCACCCGACTGGATTCTTTTAACATAGAGGCTTTTTAAAAATTAAAAAAAAAAAAAAAAGAGCTATCGATATATGATAACAGTATCTGTAGAAAAATAGACAAATCTCCACATGCACACTTTTGTACAAAGATTGCTGAAAAACCCATAGACCTTGTATGCTTGTAATGAGCTGAAACAAACAGGAGACAACACTATGAAACACAGATCATGGAAGGTCGAAAGTTTTCTAAACATTTTATCTGAAGCAGCAAATTTATGGAAAGTGATTATTTGTAACAAAGAAACAATTTTCAGTGGACACCGGTGAATAATAGGAAGCTATTAAGATATTATTGTTCACAACCGCATTGGTCGGTGACAACATTCCATGCGTCTTCCTCTCCAAGAGCCGTGAGCTTATTCACTGCCAGTTCCATGTCTAAATCCGTCCAGCAGCAGTCAACGGGGTTGGGGAATACGTCAAAATTTGGTTACAATCTGCTTGTACAATACTTTTTAGATCTAACAAATCCTAAGTAGAGTAGGTTCTAGTACTACATAGTGGTTTGTAGAGCTAAATTAGATTTAGAAACATTTATGGTCAGTTTAGGGTAGAATTGTATAAAATCTTCAGCCTGGATCCCTGCAGTCATGACATACATGGCTTTCTTTATGTGAAGCCTTCCATATACCGGTATACATTAAGTTATGTAATATTTGACATTTTATAATCTCGTATTTTATATTAGGTCAGTGATTTGTATACTATATGGTTAAGGGTTTGTGGACAGATGACCATCACACATGAGCTTGTTGGCATCCAATTCCAAAACCACGGTCAATATTATAGAGTTGGACCTCCTTTGATGTCTCCACTTTTCTGAGAAAACATTCATCAGAAGTGAGTTTTTGGTAATTTGTGACCATTTAGCCAAAGAAAGAATTGTAAGATCAAATACTAATGTTGGATGAAACAACCTGGACCACATTGTTGTCCCAATTCATCCTAAACGTATTCAGTAGGCTTTGGATCTGGGTTCTGTGAAGGACACTTGAATTCCACCAAACCAAACTTATCTAATCATTTCCTTTTGGAGTTTTGTACACAGGGGCATAGTCATGGTGGAAAGGGGCATTCACCAACCCGTTACCTATTGGAAGCACGCAATTGTCCCAAATGTCTTTGTAATCTGTCGAATTAGCAATACCCTTCACTGGAGATAGCTGAACTCAATCATTCAGACAAGGTTACTACTTTTGGCTATATGACGTTATGATGGTCAGGTGTCAAAACTATTGCTCATGTAGTGTATTCAATGACACTCAAGTCCCTCCATACCAAACTCATCTAATCACATCTTTATAGAGCTTTGTACACAGGAGCATAGTCATGGTAGAACAGAGAATGGCCTTAACCACATTGTTACCAGAGGGTTGGAAGCACACAATTGTCCCAAATCTTTCTGTATTCTGTAGTATTACCAGCACCTTCACTGTAAGCAGCTGAACTCAATATTTTGGAGGAGGGTGTTTTACATACTTTTGGCTATATGAAAGCTTTGATGGTCAGGTGTCAAACTTTTTGCCCATATAAAGTATACTTTTCAATCTCAGTGGATATTTTTATTATTTCCTAGCTTACAATTGGCATTTCAATTTATCCCTAATGATTGAGGTCAGGGCTCTATGAAGACCACTCAAGTCTCTCCATACCAAACTTATCTAACCACATCATGGTAGAACAAAAAAGGGCCTTTACCACACTAGTATCAGAAGGTTGGAAGCACACAATTGTCCCAAATGTCTTTGTATTACCAGTGCCCTTAAGTAGATACAGCTGACTGCCATCATTTGGAGGAGAAGGTCCAACATAAAAAGCTATGATGGTCAGGTGTCAAAACTATTGGCCATATTGTGTATAATTTGTAATCTCAGTATATGTGTTTAATTATTACTTGCTTCACAATTTTCGTTTTAATTTATCCCTAATGGTTAAGGTCAGGGCTCTGTGAAGGCCACGCAAGTCTCTCCATACCAAACTTATCTAACCACAACATGGTAGAACAAAAAACGGCCATCACCTGGCCCACATTGTTGTCCCAATTCATCCCAAACGTATTCAGTAGGCTTTATATCTGGGTTCTGTGAAGGACACATGGGTTCCTCCATACCAAACTTATCTAATCACTTCTTTTTGGAGTTTTATATACAGGGGAATAGTCATGGTGGAAAGGAGCCACCATCACCATTATTCACCATCCTGTTACCTATTGGAAGCACACAATTGTTACAAATGTCTTTGTACTACCAGTGCTCTTAACTAGATACAGCTGACTGTCATATTTTGGAGAAGGTCTAACATAAAATGCTGATGGTGAGATGTCAAAACTATTGCCAATACAGTGTATAATTTTTAATCTCAGTATATGTATTTATTATTACTTGGTTCAAAATTGTCGTTTCAATTTATGCCTAATGTTTGAGGTCAGGGCTCTGTGAAAGCCACTCAAGTCTCCCTATACCAAACTCATCTAGCCACGTCTTTGTGGAACTTTGTACACAGGGGCTTAGTCATTGCAGAACCTAGAATGGCCTTTGCCACAAGAAGGTTGGAAGTACACAATTGTCCAAAATCTCTTTGTATGCTGTAGTAGTAACAGCACCTTCTCTGTAGACAGCTGAACTCAATAGTTTAGAGAAGGAGGGTTAACATACTTTTGGCTATATGATAGCTATTATGGTCAAACGTGTCAAACTATTAAGTGTCAAACTATTGCCCATATAGTGTATACTTTATACTGTATACAGTGGATGTGTTTAATTATTTCCAGGTCTACAATTGGCATTTCAATTTATCCATAACGGTTTTGTGAAGGCCTTTCGCGTTCCTCCAAACTCATCATGTATTCATGTATTTCTGGAGCTTTGGACAAAAAGGCATAGTCATTCCAACCAGAAGGTTGGAAGTCCCAAATCTCTTTGTATGTTGTATTAGCAGTGCCCTAACTAGATACAGCTGACCGCCATCATTTGTAGGAGGGAGGTTCATAAACTTCTGGCACTATAAATGGCTATGGTGGTTAGGTGTCAAACTTTTGCCCATTAATTGTATTCCTTTTAATCTCAGTGGATCTGTTTGATTATCTTATCTTCCATAAATTCCAACCAAATCCAACATTAAACAAGGCGAATTCTCAAAGCAACCATGTTGATTGGTGTAAAATGATAAGTAGTGCCTATGTTAATTAATGTTTCAAATTCAAAAACCCATTTTGTAGCTGCACGCCCAACCCAACAGACTTTTGTGTTATTTAATTTCCTGAGTCCAGAATGAAGTCTGACAATTGCTCATCACCTGCTTTCTGTAAATAAAAAGCCCCACCTTTTCCTGTAAACACATAGTTTATATTGTAATAGAGGGATGCTGAGAAATTTAGTCTGGTAGCCATTGTTCTTCCTACTTTGAGTGTCATAGCCGGTCCTCATTGACCCTCCCACCAACTGACTCCAATGAAGGGAGGAAATAAGCTGTACTGCAGTGTGAAAGCACATGACACATGTATTCTGTGCACTATATGCTGTCTACATTCACTTCAATCTAATTTCCTTTTAAATTTGTTCTTTTTAGGTTTAGTTGGGCTTAAGCAACTGTTGCAACAGGAGCTCGGCCACATCATTGTTTGCAAAGAGTCAGTTCACTCATTAAGATGTTTTGTGATTAAGAAAAGTAAAGTGGTCACCATTGCGCAGAACCGCACAACAGAAAGCAGAATTCTGTGTGACGAGGAAGCCTGTCTGCCCATGTACATCTATAATTACAAATCATACACAGAAAGAAGGTCTTTAGGCTGATGAGATCATTTACATCCATCCGATCTCTTTACCTAGTTAATACTGAAAAGAAGACGCTGCATTCTCCTTTGTATGTACATAGCAGGGAAGTCACAGCCAATCTACAGAAACTGTTCTGTAATAAGAAAATAGCAGCCAGGGCATTTCCCGTATATAACACAGACTGAATATAAATTATTATTATATGAACAATTTGTATATTTTGTCTTTCTCTACAAAATGTTATAGCAGAATTTAGAAATCATTAAGAAATTGTTGCTGGCACTGCCCATTACAAATAATCAGACCTACATTTCATATTAAAATGGCACAACTACAGTTGAAGTAATACAGGCCAATCCATTCCTCTCCTCCTCAGCATTTGTTCCTGGAATATCCAGGTGCCAGGAATGAATGGACCCCCACCAAAGTAAGGGAGTTTTATCATTTTGGTCTGGCCAATGACGAAGACCTAAACTTAGAAGAGGAGCTGGTGAAAATGTCGGCACCAATGATGGAGTCACTTTTACTGTCCAATTCTAGCTCATCATGCACTATCCTTTGTAACCTATTGGCTACTTAAAATAGTTGGACAAACTGGACAATTTCCCAAGGCCCTTACCATCTCTAAAGCACCAACTGACAATGGCAATGGTGCAGGGAGAAGAAATGGGTATCTTACGTTATATTTGCCCTTTTTAGTCTATATGCCAGGGGCATTAAAAGTACAGAGTGTCCCTGAGTTAAGGACATTTGCCATACAGACGACTCCTAAATATGAACGTGGCTTCCCTGCTCTTTCCTGTGCAGGACAGAGGCTTGATGGAGGGGGGGGGGGGGGTTACATGACTTGCAGAAGAAATCTTTTGCTGAACACAGCTGAGACTGAGCTCTTCTGCAGCCTCTTGTAACTCTTTAAGTACCAAGACAAACTCTGCAGTTGTTTTCTTTTTGCATATCAAAGCACAGCTTGCTCCAGAAGTTAATGAATGTCTAGGCTCCATAAAGTTTTTTTTTTGCCTTGTTTGTGATTAAATCACAGTTAGGATTTCATACAGTAACTGACATCACGCTGCCTAATATTATGCTGAGACAAACACCTGTCCTAATTGCATTAATAAAAATGTACCTGTTCTGACTTACATACAAATTCAACGTAAGAACAAACCTACAGTCCCTATCCCGTATGTAACCCGGGGACTACCTGTATAGTAAAACTCCTGGCTTTATGGACATATTATGTGCTACCTCTCAATGCTTGCACACAAGGCAATCATTTGGCAATTATGTTGCACTTACAAGCTAAAACTTATTTAACTTAATTAACTTATTAATATAATAAATTATTACCAATGTGTCTTTCACGGTGCATTAGCAATGACTATGCTGCGTCTTATAGTGATACAGTTTCTTTTTTTGCAGACAATCTGTCTCAGAGTTGAACTAATGTAAAGAATGTCAACAGAAGTATGGCACAACGGAAAGAACAAGTCCATATTTAGGCAGAATAATCAATAAGTCAAACTTTAAAAGCGTATTCTTGTGACACTTGTGCCCAGCAAATCTTGGAAGTCACAGTGATCTCACTCGATGGGTACCTGACCGGGCATCCATATAAAAAAGGGTGAATGAGCCACTTTGTTACAAGGAGACTCATTCTCAGGGGTTTTGTAAGCTAATTGTCTCAGCTTAAAAAATATTCTACTACTCCACATGCTTATAATTACAAGTGTCATATAGATAAATGATCACATCCACGCTTAGCTTATCTGGAGTGTTTCTGTGTGACTCTGGTCACGATTCCTGCAAAACTGATTTATAGATTTAAAAAGGTTCTTATCTCCTCATTGGACACAGTTGATGAATTTATCTACCAGGATCTTCTACCAATTCCTGTGCTAGCCAGATAATACTCCCTGTACACAGTTTGTTATTTATAAGGCTATGTACACATAATATATTTCTGTCACTGAAGATGATATTTCCACAGTAGAACAATGAAGCACTGAGGGGATGTGGGAGGACAAGCCGGAGGCCCCCCACTGTGTTCTCCCCTATTGGAAATGACGGCTTTCAACCCCACTAGATCATTTCTTTTTATTTGCCAGGACAGATCAATAAATAATATTCCAGAACTGCTGTACACATATTTTTTCTCAACAAGATAACAATAGTTTGTCTTGGGCGACAATTTTCTACCATGTGTACCTGTGCTTTGCCTTCGAATCCCTCCACAGTTCTTGTCCCACTTACCTTTCTGACTTGATAGAAAAACACTCCCCTAGCCGCTCTCTTTGCTTCTCCAATGACCTACTAATGACTTCCTCACTCATAACCTCATCACACGCACGGATACAAGACTTCTCTAGAGCTGCCCCGACTCTCTAGAATGGTCTTCCTCGTCCTATTCGGCTTGCTCCTACTTTCTGCTCATTTAAAAGAGCCCTCAAAACCCATCTTTTCAAACTCACCTCCCCATCGTTTTCTGTCTCCTAAACCCTCACTACTTCCCACCACTCCATATCCGCCTGCCTGCTATCGTGTGCTACTTTTCCCTCCTCTTGGATTGTAAGCTCTTCGGGGCAGGGTCCTATCCTCCTCCTGTATCACTGTCTGTATCTGTCTGTCATTTGTAACCCCTAACTAATGTACAGCGCTGCATAATATGTTGGCGCTATATAAATAATATTTATTAATAATAATATTAATGTGTATGTTTAAAGCTACGTACAACTGTGAAATTTATGTCACTGGAGATTATCTTTTCCAATTACAGTTGGACAAAACAAATGTTGTACACACAGCGCTGTTCATTTCTATGGAGAAGGTAAGTGGGAGGACGGGCAGCACCCCACTGTGCCCTCCGCAATAGAAAAGAGAAGTCGCCCGGGTCGGCTCTTCACAGCGGATTGCTGTGTGGGTACATGCAAGAGACAATCATAGTCGTTCATCTCGAACAACAAATGTCTAACATGAGATTATAGTTTAATACGTTTAACCTTAGATTTGATATAAGCATTAAATCTAATACATATCTATTAGTAAACTGGGTGCTTCTAATTGTTATTAATAAATATATCAAACATTGAATGGGAATTTCCATTTTTTGATCGATTTCACTCCCCCTATTCTCCTCCAGAGAAGCTTTCACTGAGCTGAATAGGGACACGTTTCTGTCCTCATAAAGTTAAAATCGGGGGTCAACATTGGTTGACCAAAGAATTTGCCTGGTCTGTGGGTGAAAAGATTGATATGTACCAAATAATTACCTGTCCCTGCACCCACTGGCCATTGTACAGCCAGAATAAGTCACCAGGAAAAAGAATGCATTGGTGCTTTACTACACTGATTGACAAGCTTTCCACTAAACACTAAAATCAGGCATTGAATGTTTGCTCTTATGGAATAGTATTATTGGATACACAGATATATTAAAATGTGGTTTTACTATCATAGAGCCTGCATGGGACACATTCCTGACATTTTAAGGTCAGAGGACATAAAGTTTCTTTAGCACCTAAAAATTTAGTGCCTCAATACCCATTTCCTTCAAATGAGGAACCTTGCAATCGGATCTCCGCATTCTTTCCAATAATGGCCAATAACTGTAAACAGGGTGCATCAGTAAAATGCGCTATTCTTGACTTCCACTTTAACGGGCCATTACAGAACATTTCTCACAATGCTTTACTGACCTCTGTAATTGTATCCACTTTTAAAATAGATGGCTCTATTAAAAATGAACGTAAATGTGAGTTTAATGGGTGATGAATACTGATCATTGTACAACATCGCCAAACCTGGGTCTGCCCTGAGTATCAGTTTTCAGTGAATTTTCATATAAAAATAAATAAAAATATATTCTCCAAGCTTAGAGAAGGCAAAACTCTGCTTTTAAGGCTCCACTATCTTTTTGATGGGTTATAAATCTAATATGCAAATTTAGGTAATTAAGTTACAGCAGCCTCACGGGACATCAGCACAAACTGAAAAACTATTAAGAATAATGCAGAATTTGCAGTCAGCCAGTCGCAGATCACTACGGCTGTCTCTGTCTTGCTTCAACAGGGATCAAAATTGAGTTCTTTTACTCTTAAAGGGAACCTGAGCTTTTTTATGCAGAATGATGAACTGGATTGAATTATGCAACTTTATGTGGCAGTTTTTACATTAAAGAAACTCCAAACTTTTCTGATCTGTTTTTGTTTAAAATTAATAGGCTGATATTATCTTGCACATGCAACTTGAGCAAGCATGCATGTTCATGGAAAGATTTCAGATAATCTTTTTAGGACGCAGATCCGCCACATATCCAATCTCTTTTCAAATAATGGTCCTGATTAAACAACAAATTTCTATGCAAAACAATATACCTCTTTTGAGATAAAAATACTGACATCATTAGACCGCCAGAGAGGTTAAATAAAGCTCTCCACGGATAGAGAGAATACACTTTCACCAGTGAACCAGGGTCATCCAGAAAACTTGGAATAGATCTGGTTCAGGACTGAAAACATTTGGTAACAAATAGCAAAATACTTTTAAGAAATCTATTCCAGGTTTCCTGGATCAGCAAAGTTCACTAGGTTAGGTCCTGAATTAGATGGCATGGGCATGCAATAAACCAGAGCTGAATTCTGCATGGAGGAGGGGGGATCGATCAAAGGATTCAGCTCCCCAACACTAATCTATAGATCTGCTGAAAGGGCGCCACCTTATTTTTTTAGATATACAGTATTTGCAAATGTGGTTAATTATCTGTAAATTATCCAAACAATGTGTGTTTATAATTTAAATACGAGAACCCAGCTATATCCCATGACATAAACAGGTGTAAAGCTACGTACACACGTCCAATGGTTCTTGCCCGATAATCGGCTCAGGGCATGAGAATCTGGCTATGTACAGTGCCCGCTGTCCATCCTCCGAACAACCGTCCTGGGGGATCCACGGATGATGGACGACGAACGATCTTAATGCAAGGGAAGGGAGAGAGCGTACAGCGGGGTGCCGCTCCGCCGTGCTCCCCCATCCCCTCTCCATAGAGCAGGACGGTGCTGTATGTACAACACTCGTTCATGCATCGTGCAGTCCTTAGTCATGAAAGATCCTTTCCAACGACAATAATTGCACGTCTGTATGTGGCTTTAGAGCAAAGATCCAAGGAATGGACAGTAGATCAGGGAAGTATTAGCTGTCCTATTTTGATTTTTTAGGGGAAAGCAACCTTTTAATGTTAAAACAGACATTGAAACATTGTGGTTGGCACCCCCGTGGTGAACTTTTCAAATTTTGCAGTGAGCCCAAAGCTCCCTCACCTTGGAAAGATTTTGTTGCACCTTTTTGTTGAGATATCGGGACAGAAAGTGAAGACAGAAAAAGAAGAAGTGGTCAGCTGGCTTACAAGATAAATATTTTCCAACTGAGCACCTGAGCAGCACAACTGTCCATTACTGAAATTTCACAATATCCAATAGACCAGAACCCTGACAAGCACCACCATAGTCAGGAAGCTCTTGGGGATAACCTAATTAACAGCCTAATGAATGTTAGTAACATGTATAATTAAATTGTCAAGCATGTTACTGGCTGATAATCCCAAGTGTGCTCTGGCATTAAATTATTGCTGTAAAGGAATTGTGCACCTCCACATCAAGGTACTTTATGTAGAGATAGGAAACAATGGAGCTACAAAGCCGCTTAGAGAATACGCTGTAAGCATTTACAAATATAATTAGTAAAGTTTGTTTTCTTTGGCAGAATTTAAAGCAGAGCTCCAGGAAATGTTGTTTTCACGCACAAGAATGCTAAAACTTTTGTTTTGCTTGCCCAAAAAACCTCCATGATTGTTTGATGGGAAGGGAACAACATGGAGATGGCTTAAGGTCACCAACAACTTTTAATCACAATTTCCTTGCCATAAAATTCCAAGTTTGGCAAGGAAATTTGCTTTATTTTTGGTTCCCATAACTTAGATTGCTTATATATGTCTAGCAGCAGGAAGAAAGAGTGTAAGTCTGGCACACTTTAGCCATCTGCATTGCTGTTTTTTGGGTCTTCATAGATGGGCATTGGTCAATAGGCAAATATAGCTTGCATTTATTTACATTATGTTTGCATTTCACAATCTTCTGAGATCCTTCAGCCTTCACAGTTGACCTGCTTTTAAGCTGTATCACCCAGCTCTTTAAGCTGATTTACCTTCCTATTGACTTGCAGAAAGTAAGAAGCAGCTCTGATGTCACTAACACTCTATCAATGCACTCACATAATACACTTTGCTCATTTATTGCGGGGGCATTGCAACTCTTTTTAATTGGCCTCCAAACACACATCACTTGATAACTCTATATAAATCCTGTTTAATAATAATAATAATAATAACTCCTGCAGGGAGTATATAATGCATTCTCTTTTGGCTCCTGCAGATATCTTGCTCTTAAAGAGGGAGTGAATAACAATTTACAACATTACACAGAAGGTTGGGGGCCAGGTTGATACAGCCAATGCTTCCAACTGGGAGAGAAGCGTGAGGCAGAAAAAATAGGGTGTGGGATTGAGCCAGGGTGATTATCACCCTGCAAGGGATATTTCACTTAGCTTAGTAAGCGAGAATTCATGTGCAAAGTTTTTTTTACATTTCGTTATTGGGGATTCTATGAAAAGAAAATCACAACGTTCACCCTGCAAAGTTATCCTTTGCAAAGTGATAATTTTTCTGGGTAAGTGAACAACCCGAATTTCTTTAGAAAATCACCCCCAATATCTCAACAACGGAACTTTACAAAGCCAAAGTAAAGGTACATAGATAATCAAGCAAACATACAAATACCTTTTATTTAAAAAAGAGTTCAGGTACACCTAAATTAATATTAATGTTAATAATAATAAAATAAAAATGTAAATATTTAACTTTGCTTTGCCTGTTTTCAGTCTGAAATAACTAGTATTGACCCTCTTTAAAATAATGCATTTTGTGCAAAATATGGGTATCTATAATTAATGGGAAATACCTCTGAAGTTTTTCTGTTGAAAAAGGGTCACAAAAAGTCTCTAATGTGTTCAAAACTCAAAATTGCACCCCGTATGACCATATTTTAACATTTCATGCTCCAATTTATCCAACCCAAGTTCTTTACACTTGGCCATGAATACCGGGACATTTCAGATGTAGGCCAGAGATTCCACCAGCATGGCCACCATGAGTCCACCAATATAACTTAAGTATAGTAAAACCAAGAACTATATTAGAATAATAGAAACTTATCATGGGATGTGTCGTAGCAAGAGATAAAAATGAGGTCACAGTTTTGTCAGTGTCTGTCCCTGTTCTTTCACCTGCTCTATGGCTTTAAGTCAGAAGTTATTAAAATTTTGAGGTACATCAACAAGCTGCCAGTCTGATTATAGAAGGGATGCATGAAACCAATCAAGGTTAATGGACGTACATAAAACACAAAGGACATTTTTTTTTCATCAGTTTTAAAAATTAGAAGGAAGAAGTGTAACTTTTTTTGCATCATCTTTTGTGTCCTAGAATTCTGAATCAAAACCTACATTAATTACACATCTATATACATGAATTCATTCCTTTGTACATGCTGGGTTTATTACCAAATGTATAGAGAATATTATTACATAAGGCATATGTACAGTGTACCTATGATCTGACGATTATTTTCTTCCTGGCTGTAAATGACATGATTTGGGGTATTAACCCATTTTTTTAAAGATCTTAATAATGCCAAGGAACTTCAAACACTAGCTATCCACAAAGTTGTTTTTTTTTTAAATTGGCCTCACTGCTTAAAATGTGCCATTTGCAAGCCCCGAAGAAAAAAAAGAAGAGCACGTGCGTTTTGATTTAGCAATTTTTTAGTGGTCGGACACACTATGCGTTGTGCAAACCAATCTGTTGACCGCGGATCATTGAACCGCTGTTTTTTTTTGTTAAACTCACACCGACGCATTGTGCGCGCCATAGATCAGCATTAACCAGCTTTTGTAATGGCTTTACACCTTTGACTCGTTCTCTATGTTGGCCACGTCCCCATTCCTCTCTGTTTGGTCTTCCAGACTTTTCTCTTCACTCTCGTTGAGCAGTTCTGGTTGTTGGTTCAGTTTGCTAGACACTGACCAGCTCAGAGGCATGTCTGCCCGACTAAGCATTTGGGCCAGTTCTTTGGCACTGCAGGATGGTGTGTTGGTCTCGTAGGTGTCGTGGAAGCTATTGTAGTCCACTTCGTAAAATCCGTCTTCCAGGGTGAGAACCGGCGTGAACCGATGGCCCCACAGGATTTCGGAGGTGACGTAAGAACTTCGAGCTTGGCAAGTCATACCTGTTGAGAAAATAGGAAGACAATTAGCTTTAATATTGAACAAATTTTGTTGGCACAAGTATAATTTACATTTTTAAATCTACATTTCTTCATTCTTTCAACTTCAGTTTATTCTCCATATATTACTAAGCAAAACCCACAAGGGGGATGGTGACACTCTGATACTTGTCATCAATACTCTTACATTCTTCTAAAACTGAAAATGCACCCAGACTATGGACAATAAATATTTATGTATTTTGTAAATCCTTTACTGACCTCTGTATATAAACATATCGTGGAACAATTCATCCTTAAGCAGCAGAAACAATAAAGTTGTAATCTCCTACTTAGCTCGGCTCATCTTGCCCCTAGGACTGACTTAGAAGCTCAGCACAACCTGCTCCCTTCCACAAGCATGGAATCAGCAACTCAGCTCGGCCTTTCCCCTCCTAACACTGATTCAGCAGCTTAGCCATACTTGTTTCCCTGCCCAGCCCTGGCTCAGAATTTATGCTTGCCCTGCAATCCCCTTCAAACAATGGCTCGGAATCTCCTCTCTATCATATGTGACTTAGCAGTTCCAATCACCCTTTTGGTCAATGAGCAGGCCATTTCTTCTCTTTTTAAATTAAGCTGCTGAGGGCTGAAAAAGTAGTTTTGTGCTTTAAGGATTAATTGATCCACAGTGTTTGTAGCTACACAGGTCAGTGAGGGTTAGTTTTCAATATCATTTACTGCCCATTATCAGAGTACTGTACATTGGCATGGCCGCCTTCAGTCCGCTTTTTATGAGAAGATTACAAAACAAAAGGTACATTTCCAGAGTGTTGACACCCCAATAAATGGAAATTCCTGAACAAGGACAAGGTAGGTAGGTTACATGAAAAGGGTAGAATACAAAAGTTAAAATTAGTTTGAAATTTCTTAAAGCCTCCATTGCTAAATTTTCTTCTGAAAATGATTGTCCACTAGCTCTCATACAGATCCATTGACTTCTCAAGAGACTAGAGATTAGAGTGAAGGCAGTGCAGGAGCTTTGACTTTACCCTAACTTCCCTTACTACATGCTTGTTCCAGGTCCCTGCATATCTTGAATATTTTGCCAGCATTTTGAGTGGGAGGTCGGATATGTCAGCCTCCGTTTATTTGCAAACGGGTTTTCTTTGAAGAGACAAGCTGACAGCCTTAGTGATGAGCCTCTCTGCCAAGATATGAAGCGGCTGTGTTTGTTTACACCTTGACAAAGCGGCCCTTTGCGGATTCTGAAATGTTACTGTTCTAAACATCATCACCTTCAGCTTCACACTAGGAATATTGCCAGATATTCTGTATTGTCTGCTGATCTTAGCTGCCAATAGACTGATTGCTCAAGGTCCACGTATATATAGTCCTGTGTGGAATGATATCTATATTCTCTCTTATAATGGTGGTTACATTGCTTTTGAAAATGATGTGCAGAGTTGCCATATGTGACCCATCACTCCTATTCATTCATGCAGCACTTGAGATGTAGGGAAACCTATGGCATTGACCTACCTCTTACTCCAAATACATTACACAAAACACCATCACCGCAGCAATCAAGACAGAATGGGAGCACAAAGCCTCCCAGGATACCTACGTCACGAATCCCAGGAGGCTCTTGGCCAAGATCAGGCATACGCAGAGGGAGCCCTTTCTTTAACTGCGCATGCGTGTAATCGGCAATCTTTTTTCTCATCTACATCACCCAATCTCGCGCCTGCCCAGTGTAAGAACGGGTGACATACAAAGAGGAACCCAAAGTAAGATATCGAAGACCGGCGCTTTCTCTGCACCAGGTTGAAGGATAACAGGATGATGCGGGACCTCCCAATGGATCTACAGATCTGTGTTTTTTTATTTTGACTTTAGCTCCGCTTTAAAGCTGATACATGCTAGATATACCTTGTTTTTAACATTAAGGTTCTACCACCGCTACAATTACTCTTAAAACAGAACTAATCTTTCGCTGCCATAATCAGCAAATATGAACAATATATTCGCTGATTATAGCACACATCTTTTTTTAAGTGACCTTAAGTGATGACAGGACCAGGAATCGGTCATTTCTGCATCTCCAAAAAGCCAACATCTTCACCAGGTCCACCATGTTCCTTTTGGTTACTGGTTAGCTGCTAAAGATGGAACTCCTGTGCCTATGCATTCGGGTCTATTCTTGGTGGTACGGCATATTAAACCAGGCTCTACACTGCAAAGAACATGTGCCATGCAGTGTAAGCAAAAAAACAAAAAGCCACCAAAAGCCTGGAAAATGTTTCTCGGAAAGGAGCCTTTGCACACCTCTTCTGTCAAAAACCTCCACCTCCTGGTGACTTTTTGAGTTTCATTCTGCTTTATTCTCTGGTTCCGGGAATTTCCAGCCCATCAGTTTTATTTTGTATTTTGATTTCAGTATAGGAGAAGAGCCTTAACAACTGTGCAAGACTGGAGGAAAGGCTGGGGATCTGATTTAATGAAGGCCAGCTTTATGGGTAAAACAATATAATATAATTATGACTAAGTATAAAAAAAGTTATAGGAATTAAAAATTGGACCCAAAAGACATAATTGGTTTTCTGTACTTCTGGGTTACAGAACATTAGCCATTATGAGTGCTGTGTGCATCGCCTTCCTGAATAATTCTGTTTCTGCCTCTCTGGTTTCCTTGCAGCAGCCCCAGTTTATCCTCTTGTCCTTCTAATGTACATGAAAGTGATAGAAATGCCTGTATTCGCTGAAGATTTGGAGAGTCAGCTGGGTGTTATGTCTTGATGAATCAGAATTTAGGGCACGTGGTAATCTCTGCACTCTTTCCCAGGGTCTGTCCTTTCATCTCTGATCAAACAGTATAAATCCTCTATGTCTCTCCTGTGTATCTGCCGCCCGCATTCTCCCGCCATACTTCCATCCGCCGCCTTCCACTTACAGCGCTGAGTTCACAAGCAAATCCCATAGAACCTAAAAATACAAACACAACTTCCAAATGTCCCACCATTTACTCCTGCCCTTGACCCCCCCATACCCCTACCAAGTCTGGTGTATAGAGCTGTGTACTAGTTTTTGCAAACTCCCAGCTTTGTAAAAGAGCCTTTATCAGGTTGTAACATTTCTTTCTGTAATTGCAAGATCTGTAATGATAAAAAAGTACAAGAAGTGGGGGCAGATCTGGGAAATTTGGGAGATTTGGGAAATAGGCAATGAGAATAAGCCGAAAGGGGTGCCTAGGTACCTTCTTTAACTAATAAATACATTGCAGTTTTTTTTTTTTTTTTGCAATTCCAAAAAATAAGTGTTCCTCCTATTTCTATATTATCCTATAGAACACATGCAAACCTTTTTTTTCACTTTTACTTAAAATGCATCAGAAACATCCTGTGATTTCCTGTGATTTAAAAGGTAATAACTATAGCAATATCATGTCCTAACTGTACACAATCCCAGGACGGTTTTGGAAAAAAAGGGGCAAATATGAAATAGCGTCCTCAAATGCACAGCATTTCAGCTCCCTGCACCGCTGTCATTCTGTCCATTGGTGCCCGGAGAAGCTTGGAGCCCTGAAGACATTTGCAGATCCAAGATTTTGCTGTGGTCTTTATATTCCCACCATTCTTGGAAAGCATTGAAACTGTATTAATCTTGTTTTTTGCTTTTTTATGCTCTAAAATCCCACAGTTTGAGAACAAATACATTTAAGCTATTTAAAGCGAAATGCGTAGCGCTACATAACATAACATAAATAATTGAAACATACAAATTACAATAATGTTTATGTTTGTGATGTTTATGTAATGTTTGTAATGTTTTATGGTACTTTTATTAATTTTAAAGAACTAAACTGAAAAGTGCCTAGAACAAAAAAAAAATCCACTTACCTTCAATCCCACAGCGCAGTAGATCGGTCTGGAAGTTTCTTCCATCAGGTCCTGCGTCAATCCCGTATCCGTCTCCAAGCCGGCGCGCTGAGTAGCGCCATCTTCGTGTCTTCTTCCTGGTTCTTCTTCCTTCGTCACCTGACCCAGTTGAAAGATCAGGTGAAGTAGGTTGGAAAAAAAAACTTTATGATCTCACTGCGCTTGCGTGAGATCGGCAAAGTTTTTTCTTTTCACCAAAAGGCTCCTTCTGCACATGCCTGAGATGCTCGGGCATGCACAGAAGGAGCACCCAAGAGCCTACAGGGATGTGTGACGTAGGTATCCCGAGAGGCTTTGCGATTGTCTAGGTGATCGAAAATTAGGGGGTGGTGCTGCACCTTTTTTCTTTTTTTTTTAAAAAAAGGGTGTTGCATTTAAAAAAAAAAACTAATCAAATAAAATGTTTACTTTGTCTACTCTTTTATTTAAAGTGAAATTTCTGAGTTTAGGTACACTTTAAGTGCCTTAAAAATCCTACATATATGAAAAAAATTGTATTCTGTAGGGTTCCTCCAGGGGTTTCTTGGGGTTGCTTCAGCAATGAGCAATTTG
>NC_092858.1:167003514-167019476 GCF_032062135.1 Pyxicephalus adspersus
AGGTAAGCATAAAACATTTGCTTTGCAGGAAGCTTCTAATTTCCAATTTAAAAAAATCATGCCAGGGTCCCTTTAAATAGAAAGAAAAAAGCAAATGCAAGTAAATAGGTTACAGGTAAAAAAAATGTGTGAATTTGGGCACTACATCAAAAGCTGTTAAAGTGTTGTTTTCACCTTTTCGTAAAAGCTCTGTATAATTCATAAGACTCGGTGAAATGTATGTCAGAGGTGATTTTTATTTGTGCTGCTGTGAGTCAGAGCGTTCCAGTAGCCGCAGGGGGGAAAGCAGCGTCTTGCCGCTCCCGGGAGATGCGAGCGGTGTTTGTGTTACAAGTGACCGCTGGCGGCTTGAAGTTTGCCCTGCGGCTCCAAATTCACTCACATGCCTTTTCTGGAGGCGCCAAATTACCAAAGTCCTCTGCTTGTTTACTCAATATTTACTTTGAGCTTTTATACCGAGGTCTTATAAATGAATGCGCTGATTTATCGGAAGAAAAAAAATTTGCAGAGACCACACATCTGGTTAAAAGATTGAACAATATAAGGGAGAATATGATTGGCTGTCATGAACAGCACATACTGATCTCATTTTGTAAAGCAGAGCTAAACCTAAAAATAAGTTTGTGAGCAGACAAGTTTTGTATTGCAGAAGGGAGAGGTAACCCAGCATACCCCTGGCTGCTGGGGATGAATAAACTCCCGTGCAAATTCATGGGCATTAAGTCATTCCAATGAAGATGGCCAAAAGTCTGGAACCCCAAAAAAGAGTAAAGATGGCGGTACCCATGACGGAGCAAGGGCAGATGAGTGTAAATTGCTATCAGACAGGTACAGGTATTTTATTAAAGATGTGAAAAGTATCCTGGCATACCTCTGGCTGCTGGGGATGAATGAACTCCTGTGTGAATGCATACATGCACGGGAATTACATCATCATGGCCTGGCCAATCAATATGGCCAAAGTTGACTGGTTTAGGTGATAGACGGGGTGAATGTAATTAAAAAATTGAGATTGGGCAGGTAAGTTTATTTTATTTTCCAATGAGGAATTGCCTGTACCTTTTGCAATAAACTTTGAGCCTGATTGCAGTTTTTTTAATAATTAAGGTTGGTTCCACTTGGTAAAAGTTTAATGATTCTTTCAGAAATTATTATTTTTATTACGTCAATGAGTGATTTTATTTAATTGTTTTAAAAGAATAATATTTGGCCGTTGACGGTTGGATCAGACTTCTAGCAGCAGTAGGGAGTCACTCAATGATAAGGCTCATTGCCCCAACTGTGCTCTCAACTGTGCTCTCAACTGTGCCCATTCAACCTAAATTATAAGCTCTTCAGGGCAGGGTCCTCTTCTCCTCCTGTGTCAATGTCTGTAGCTGTCTATGATTTTCTACCCCTATTTAATGCACAGGGCTGCGTAAATTTTTCGCACTATATAAATCCTGTTTGATAATAATAATAATAATTTAAAAAAAAGGGTTCAGCACCACCCCCTACTTCTCGATTGCCTAGGCGATTGAGAATAAATGGGAGCGCAAAGCCTCCCACGATACCTACGTCACGCATCCCGTGAGGCTCTTGAGTGCTCCTTCTGCGCATGTCCGAGCATCTCAGGCATGCGCAGAAGGAGCCTTTTCGTGATAAGAGAAGCATTTGCCATTCTCATGCATGCGCAGTGAGATCAGCAAGTTTTTTTCCAATCTACGTCTCCCGATCTCGCGCCTGGGTTGGTTGACGTAGGAAGCAGAGACAATTTGCTATGCACCCAGGAGCAACTAACCGCAACTAAACGCAACTAACGGTTTCAGATAGCATGTCTGAAAGTAACCTAAAAGTGAATTTAAACATTCCCAGGGCAAACATTGATCTATACTCAAAAGTGGTAACACAAAAACAATACAATTTCCAAAAAAATAAGTAAAAAAAGGGACAGACTGGATGGACCATTTGCTCTTGTTCTGCTTTCATTTTTATGTTTCTTTCCCTGTCTCCTATTATCTCTAATTCTTTATTATTTAAAGCCCAATAAAAGCTAGTGTGCATTGCAATAGGCAACCCATTTTGGCATGGCACCACAACACAAAGAAAATCAGATCTGCCAATTCTTTCTGATGCAGAATATTACAAAGTGCACACAAATAATTAGCTTAGATAAAAATAGAATAAAACATGTAAGTACACATATAATGACAAACAACACAAAATAAACCAAACTACTCCAAATAACATAAATAGATAGAACTGGTTAAGTAAAAGCAGAGCAGTGACTACCTGCAAATAGATAACAGTGGTATATATTCTCATCAAAATGTTAGTATAAAAGCCCCCCAAAAAATCCAATGTGTGTATCTAATGTTTGAAATCATGAGTGTTTTTTTTAAAGAAAGAATTCCGGTATTTGTAAATTGATAACACGGCGGTGATAATATGGTGATGCTAATACTGGAATGCCATGTGGCTACTATAAATGGATTCTGTGTTCTGCAGGCTGTTTTATTCTTTCCCGAAAATCCCATCTAGCCATTGTTTCATGTTCTGTACAAGAACAGATCACGATTTTCTGTCCGTTTAATAATGCCTTCTTGTCAGGATTTTTGGCTGGCGGACTCGGTCATGTTCCTCCCATTAGCTTGTACAGATGGAGACTCTACAGTACTCAGGCAGCGTGCCAAGGCCATCGTTGTAGGAAGAGACAAGCTCGGGACTATGTGATGGTCCTGGATTAAAGCCACAACCAATGCTGTATATGGAAGACAAATATGTACGATCCTTATGGTGACATGGATAAAGCATGTACCATGTATTGATATGACACTCGGAAGACAGCTGATGTTTTTCATCCTTGTACTTGGCCCCAATTTTATTTTTCTCATTAAAAATGTTTTGTTATAGCTGTTTCATAAGTTAAAAAAACTCCTTTTGATTTTTTCAGAAATCACAAAAGCTGAACTTTCTGTGCTCTCGTCTGTGCCGATTTACATTGTTTCAAATTTAGGTTTGTATGATCAGGCAGGTGATGTCCCTTATGCAATAATACATCTTACCTGCCTAATCGCTCTGGGTTTTTGGAGTCAAAGCTGAGCTGCGCTTCAGCTTTGTTAGCCAGGGAAATGTGGCAATCCTAGCTTGCTGAATAAACTCCCATTCGTCTTTGCAGGAGTCACACCATGTTGGTATGGCCAAGATCATCAGATCAAAGTGGCCCAAAGATCATCTAGATGAGAAAGAAGAGAAGGAAAATGCACTTGTACACTCCTGCACTCCATGCACCCTGCACTTCCTACCTATAAGCAAATCGTATCCCAAATCCGGCATCTTCCACCTATTCTAACGTCCCGCCAGTGAATGTTTCAGGGTACTGTCCATTGTTTCTCAACTCTAGGGTTCCTCCAGAGGTTTCTAGGAGCTCAGATGAAGAAGTTCAGAAGAAAACTTATCCCTTAGGTTCAGATCTGCCTCAGGATAGAGTGATCCCGAACTGGGCCAAAGATCATCGAGAAGAGAAAAAAGAGAAGGAAGATGGCAGCGCCCTGGACCCAATGGCAAGCAAACGGGTTTAGTTCCTGCTTTAACCCCACATCTCTATTTTATAGAGCAGTGTTTCTTGAACTTTTTAATATGGGGATCCCTTGAAAAAAGCTTTCAGGTCTTGGGGAACCCCATCTATAATTACTGTATCTACAACTTACAGTACATTAGCATGGTGGTCACTGGGAAGAATGTCTCTTACATTGTTGGCCATCGGGAAGGTTGTTACCTGTACAGATAGCCAGATTGGTGTCACCTAAACTGACCTGAGAGGCATAAACTGCTCATTGCTCAAGGAACCCCCCGCAATCTCTGGAGGTACCCAAAAGTCCCTCTGGTTGAGAAACACTGTTATAGACCAGGGGTCTGCAACCTGCGGCTCCGGAGCCGCATGCGGCTCTTCAGCCTCCTTGTTGTGGCTCCCTTCGGCTGCCTGTACCCACCTAGTACGACTGCACCATTTTCTCACATACACTCAGCTCTGCTCGTTATAAGCTGCCAGGCCAAGAGATTTTTGCAGCAGGAATTGTGTGGCTAAGAACGAGCTGTAGAGCTTGGATATGGTGGGAGAGTGTGGATGTGAGCATAAGATTTTGGTTTATAAGATCTATAAACTACTACTATACTAAAGTCTTCCTTTAAATATGTAAAGCTCGATATCTGCACCAGCTGCTGCTTAGGCCTCTCTCATACAATAGAAGTAGCGCAGTACTTGTTTGTGGCATGCCATGAATGCACCTGAATAATTTGTCCCGTGTCTGCAACTGGCATTCAGACAATGGCTCCTGGGTCTCACTCTGCACAGATGAAATTACCTCTTCATAAAATAAACATTGGCGGCCCAGCAGCTGTTCACATGTAATATATTCCGCATTGAGCTCAAAAACATACACAGCACACGCCTCAAGAGCAGTTGTAGGACATTCAGCTGCTGATATTGTAGAAAATCCAGATTACTGCAAACCGGTAACAGAAAACTTAAAGGACAACTGAAATTGTAATTAACACTGTCCCATATTCCCCTCCCTCACCTTACCATAGACACATATACTGCACAATGCATTGCCCTACCTTAGGCAAAATGCCATCAAGTCACATGATTATTTGAATGGAGCACACCTGGGTGCAATTAAAGTGTCACATGACCTCAGAATAAATACACCGATTTTTAGAAGACTTTTCAGATAAAGAACCTAATAAATTGAACAGCATTGTAAGGAATAGAATCTATCGCAGTATGTTTTGGATAACTTCCAGAAAAGCTGAATGGGGCTTAAAAATATCCCAAGCTTCAAACAACTCCTGTGGAGCCCTGTAAAAGTGGTCCTGTCACTAAAGTGAAGTTTCCAAGAAAAAGTCTAACTGTATACAGACTGATACTGCCCACTCAGTGAACTGTTGGGAAATTGACACTTTTGTTAGTAACTCCTTGATCTTTGGGGGTCTCCATGCAGTTCTCCACTGACATCCTTATGAATTATATGAAAAAGTTGTGACATGAAAGTTGGCAGGAGAAACTATGGAGAGCTGTGGTAGACTTGGAAGATCTGTGCTTCTAGAAATGTTGGTTTCCCAATGGACTACAAGGTATCATTTCTTAGCAGACCGACATTCAGCAGCACAAGTAGAAAAACTTTACGGGGATTTTGGTGTAAAGTTTATTAGTCACAAGCTATAACGAATATGAGACACCAGAAAAAGAATGCCAAAAAAAACCTCATTGACCTGTTCAAGATTTATATAGAGGCCAACAGGAAATCTATAATAGCTGCACAGACCCTCAGATGAGATACAAAAAACAGTCCATTGGGCAATCATAACCCATACATGTCTGGAATCTATGGGTGAGTGATCAGAAGGAAATCATTTTTTCCTAGTAGGGTTTGGTGGAAAGCAATGCTTATGAAAACGCTGTATTAGCCTGCAGAACATCAGAGATTAGAACAGAAGTCCACACTGCAGCTAAACCCTCAGACAGCTCCCCCCCCCACAGGTTCTGGTAATGGGTCCTACAAAAACTATTTCTTCTTGTCAGCTTCTGATTAGTTGTGCCACCCCTCTTGTCATCATGTTCAATGCAGGACAGCTGTCCTAATGTAAAATAGGTTCTACCCACATGCCAGCACTATGGAGAAGAAAGGCAGACCAGCTGAGGCAAGACTAAGGGTTAAGGTAAGTAATACTCCATACCTAAACATCTTATTTGCCATTCAAGGTGCAGAACTCAGCTTGCCAATTACATTTGCTTGGCCCATGGGCAGTGGCAGCAGACCCATGCCTGATACCGCTGTGCCATAGATAACGTTGATGGAATGAATCATAAGTGTTGTTCCTTACTACAGTGTATATACTTCTGGTTCTTGTGTACAGAGTTCAGGCACAATTATATGTTTCTGATCCTTGCACAATGCATGTTACATACTCCTGACCCTCAGTTCACTGCATTGTACCTTAGTATATTGCATCTGTGTACAGTATATTCATCAAGTAGGCTGTCATTCAGCATACCTATTCCTGCTTTAAGTAACAAGACACATGACACGTTATATTACTGGTATTTTGTAATAGTTTGGACAATCATACCCCAGACGAACAAACTTTTTATTATTCATATGCTGGGAAAAGTTAGCTGGGAAAGTTAGCACACCTTCCTCGATTCAACCTGGGGCACAGCGATAGGCTGGTTGGCTATCAAGAACAATAATTGATTGAAAGTAGAATGGGACCTTGGCTGATGTATCAACTTTTTCCCATCTTCATTTCTTCTATTGACATTGATAACAATTGCAATATGCACAGAAAAGTTGAGCCATTTTTGCACTATTGGTACTGGCACAGGGACATAAAACATCAACTCCCTACAAGTGCATCCTTCCTTGTAGAGTAACAGACAGCACGTATCTATGCAGAAGAATGAAGGTTGTAGCTGCTACTCCTGGACTTTCATCAGGACCTGGGCTGTTGCCTTGTAGATGATGGTTTTGATCGAACAGAATTGCTCCCTAAAACATGGAGGAGAACAGGAGAGGCGAACATGGAGGTGCTGAACTTCTTTGGGTGGCAAAACTTCTGTATCAGAAAAGAACTAAAAGGGGTCCAAACAGTATTTTTGTGCATGGGCCACCTACAGTCTGCCACTCATTAATATAGAGGGATCATCATTACAACACACTGCTATCAACTCTTTTCAAAATTGACTTCTACCTGTAATAGTAAAAACCCATAGATTTAAATATATTATATCCCATGTTTGTTTCTGCCCATGAATAATTTGTAATGTAAATTATTTGATAAATACTAAATTATTTACCAGCCATTCATATCACATCTGTTGCAAGCCAGACTGGGACATTTGGTCGCAAAGTCAAGCCATGACATTAAAAATGTGAAATGTTCCACACAAAACAATATACAAAGCAGGACAGTTTGGCCTTATTTAGGCTACGTACACACGTGCAATTATTATCATTGGAAACGAACGATTAACGACTCATCGTCCGATAATTGTTAACAAAAAGTGAACAATGACTGGCCAACGACACAGATGAACGAGGAATCATGCTTGAAACGAACGACCGTCCTGGCAGATCTTTACCCCCCATATTCAGAACAATTCCACGTCCTGCCACATTCACCTGTGTAACATCTCCAAAATCCCCCCCTACCTGTCCCCAGAGACCACCAAACTCCTTGTAAACGCTCTTATCATCTCTTGTCTGGACTACAGTAACCGCCTCCTCTCTGGTATTCCACTAACCCGACTCTCTCCTCTACAATCTATTATGAATGCTGCAACCAGACTCATCCATCCTTCCCACCGCTCCTCTTCTGCTGCATCTCTTTGTAGTTCTCTTCATCGGCTTCCATTTCACCTTAGAATCAAATTCATCTCCTGTGCTTTGCCTTCAAATCCCTCCACAGCTCTTGTCCCACTTAACTTTCTGACCTGAATATTCCCCTAGCTGCTCTCCTCGCTTCTCCAATGACGTACTAATGACTTCCTCACTCATAACCTCATCACACGGATACAAGACCTTTCTAGAGCTGTCCCGACTCTCTTGAATGGTCTTCCTCGTCCTGTTCAAACTTGCCTAACTCTCTTTTTCTGTCTCTTAAACCCTCACTACTTCCCACCATTTCATATCCCCCTCCTATTGTGTGATACTTCCCCTACCTCTTAGATAGCATACTTTTCTGGGCAGGGTCTTGAGTTACCCCAACTCACTTGAAATCTATTCCTTTTCCTTTTCGGCTTGCTCCTTTCTATACATTTTAAACCCTTACAATCCACCTTTTTAAACCTGCCTACCAGTCATTTACCTGTTTTTTTTTTAAACAAGGGGTCAAATTACTAGGATTTGGACCAGTACTGGGATGTGGGCTGTGCGGAACTGGGTCCTTGTTGGCTGCAGTCTTCTCTGTGGTAGGAAAGGATCTGTTCAGTCATTTATGAAAGCAGGCTTGCATTACTGACTAAACAAAATAATGGGGGAGAGGGCAGAGCCTTCCCTTTCCCGTGGAAACAATTTGCCTGCATGAAACTGGTCCATGGTGCCTAAAGAGCTGGGGACCACTATTATAACTGATCACCAATTGTCCACCATTTATCTTGCCTCCTGTTCTATTCTCTCCACCTCTTAAGCTACGTACACACATCAAATTTTTCTCGCCCGATAATCGGCTTTGGCCGGATATCGGGCGAAAATCTGGCATGTGTACAGCCCGCATCGTTCATCATCTGTGGATCCGTCCTGGCGGATCCACGAAGGATGAACGACGCGCGATCCTATTGCAAGGGAAGGGGGAGAGCGTGCAGCGGGGTGCCGCTCCGTCACTCTCCCCCTCTCCTCTCCATAGAGCAGAACGGTGCTGTATGTACAGCACTCATTCATGCATCGTGCGGTTCTTATCGTTGGAAAGGATCGTGAAAGATCCTTTCCAACGACAAGAATTGCATGTGTGTATGCGGCTTTGGATTGTAAGCTCATTTGGGCAGAGTCCTCTCCTCCTCCTGTGTTGTTTGTATCTGTATTTAATTTGCAACCCCTATTGTACAGTGCTGTGTCATATGTTGGTGCTTTAAAAAGTTTATTATACATAAAATTAATATTATAAATCATCTGAGTAAACCTCCGTAGGAACGTAGTTAGCATCTGGTGAAAAAAAGGCATTTTTGTATGTATGTGCCTGTTTATTTCACAGTATGTATGCCTCCTTCAGCGGTGACCTTGTTTAACATTTTTTATATAATATATTTTAATAAAATGATCATAAATGCCTGCAGTACTAGCCGAGGGCACTAGGTGGTGGATGACAGCGGCAAAGCTTCCCTTGCAACGAGCTGTCTCTTCAAGACATAAAATGACAATTTAAACCGCTTAGCTTTGGAAGAAGTCCAATTTATGCCTTCAGATTTTTTAACCTAGAACTGAATCTCGCAGTCATAAATCTGCAAATCTGCTATATAAATATGCTATTTCTAGAGCAGGGACAGGCACAGCCAAAGCTGACAGTTGTGAAGCTAACAGTCCCTGCAATCTTGGCAGGCTATGCTGGGACTCGTATTTCACAACATGTTCCTCATTGTGTTGTAGGGGATAGTATCATACGTGGTATTCAAAGCATCTTTAAAAAAGGTCCACGCCAAAGAGACGTTGTGGTTTTGGTTGATGATGGTTGACTTACAAGGATACCCGCACTGATGATGCATTGATGACTTAAGACAAAATTGCTCTTAGCAAATAGGAACTGGAGGGCCAAAATGCACAAAATTCCAGATATTCAGTCAATAGAAGCCCAGGAGTAGGTGGAACCATTGGGCAATTGCCCAGTTTGCCCAACTCTAAAACTGCCCTGTCTACATGCACAACTTGCATGTAACAGTGCAAAGGAACACTTTTTTAATAGTTAAATAATACATTTTATATACAGGTGTATATATTCACCCAAAAAAGGGACATTTGAGAAGGTAAGAGAGATAGAGGGCAAAAAGAGGGACAACACTTCCAAATCAGGGACAGGATTGTAAGCCCCCTTTGCCCTACAAAAAAGGTTTAGGATCACATTGTCCATGGAAGGGAGTTGGTGCATGTGCAGCAGTTCAGGGACCCCATTTGTCATGATGGCAATTCATTGCCAAACCTAGTAAGGTTGGAGCTTTGGGAAGCTGTAGAAGTCAGGTCTGCAGTCTATATTCACACACACACACACACACACACACATATATATATATATATATATATATGGCACAAACACGCTCTCTAGCTAGAACTCTTGCAGCAAGCGGGCCCTAGGTTGGAATTTATGCAATTTTTTTCAAGCTATTTTGCCTTTATTTTTACCTGGTGATTCTGTATATAACAAATGTTGTTGATAAAACTCTGCTGTCTCTATAAATGTGTCATCCTGGCTGGACCTCAACATATCTTTCATGTTACAACTTCATAGGAAGTTGGAGTGATGAAAAGTCACACAAAATGGCATGAGGATGAGTTTCTGGCTTTGAATACCCATAGAGGGCAATTAGACCAGTCCTCTCTTACGTATTTTGTTAATGTTATTTTGTTATGTGGCATATTATTGTGCATTGTGTCAAGGTAACCCGTTCATTTGAACAAGCTGAAAAAGCACTATAATGGAAAAGCAGTGCACTGTAACACACTGTATGGACAGGTATTAATGGGTCCTTAAGGTAGGCGGTCAAGAATAAATCCGACCTCCAACCTCCTCTTCAGTCTTACACAGCTTCTCCCATGGGCTAAAATTGCCTACTTTGATTTCACTGCACACTGTGAGCTTCTCTTTCATGGCTTAGCAGCTGCAGCAAGTCACATAGAGCCCATCTTATTTCCTGGCTCGAGGACGTCCAGTATCATCCATCCCTTTCCATCAAAGCCTGTCCGTCATTCACTGGATTTAATTTCTATGGAGGGTCAGCATTATCTATGGGCATTACCTAGGGGCCATTCTCATGCAAATGCAGCCTGGCCAGGAACACCTATTCCCCCAGATTGGCATCCCTATCAAAACACTTGATATTTGCATAACTACCCCGAGAAGCCAGCCCAGTGCTTACATCGGGACTGAGGGCTCCTGCAAATAGTCCTGAAGAAGGGTTCTGTGATGTTTACAGGAAGTAATGCATAGTACCCTGCAGACCCCTCCCTGCATTGTTGGTGGATTTAGCCCTACGGGGGGCAAAATTGCATCCGAGGGTGCTTGGTCTGTGATCACCTTGGTTCACCTGGGACTTTGAGCTTGACACAGATTCATTGTGTGCAGCCGGACATTTTCCTTTGTGCCTAATTTGAAAGTGTTTTAATTATTTTGACCTAACCATATTAAATACCAAAAATTACTTCAACATAACCAAAACTTCTTTTTAATTTCAGACAATTGGATAGGTAATGTCAAAAATCCAAAATTTATTCAGGTCACTGAAGGAAAACCAATCTTAGACAGTTTCTGTTTCGGAATTCTCCAACCACGTCAAAGGTTTCTAGCGTTCAGATCCATTTAGTTTCTATGAAACAACACGGACTTGCAGTATTTTTGGGCCCCGACACTTTAATAAATGGATCATGCGTATGCCTACCTCTTGAATATACATAAATTATTAGGAAAAAAGCATACGGGCTGAAAATATGTTATTTTAACATCCAGAGTAAATACACAAAAGTGCTTGAGGGTTTAGCCTAGATTAATCAAAGGGAATTAAATATTAATAGAGAAGCATGTTTTTACCAGTTGCTTTAAAATCGGGCTCTATTTGATCTCCTACTGCGGCTGAAGCTTAGGATGTTTTAAAGGAACATAAGAGCAAAAAGTGGAGCCAAATGAGCTTCTTTTCATATGGAAGATATTTATGAAAAGTGGGGTTTAGCAACAAATTACTGCACTTTATTCATTGACAACTTTGGTGCCCAACCTGCGCCCCTTTAGCACTTACTGTGCAGTCGTTGGGCCCCTGCAGTTTGTGATCTAATTTGGTTTCTGCTCAAACCATTAAAAAATATTCTTTAAACTGACTTCTCGTAGGTAATGGTTTGTTTATTTATTTGGCACTATTGAACATTTTTTTTCCCATTGCTTTTCCTTGATTATCTCCATAATTTGGAAATAATAAATTATCCACAAAACTGCTCCAGTGGGTATTTAAAGCCGGTTTTTGGCTAGTTTTTACTATTTATATGGATATTGGGAGCAAGTGGATGGCCCTATCTTTATTGGAGATTTGACAGCTTCATATTATATCCCCATATTTTTCTTTTTTAATTTGTAAGAGGGCTGCACAAATGTGACAGCATTGTTTTTTAATGGTTGTCTATGTCTATGATTGTGCACAATCACTTATGACTCCTATAGTACATTGCATCAAGTGACAGCTTTCTGAGTTGCATTTACTGTTACTGTTGAGTTACTGTCTATTGTTTGCGGCCCTTTGGTGATGTCACGTGAATTCAACCTATCCCATGGAACCCTAGGGTTCCTCCAGAGGCTGTTGGAGGTTCTTTGAGCAATAAACAATTTGTGCCTCTCAGGTCAGTTTACTTGGCACCAATGATCTTTTTGGATATCTGTAAGGGTGACATTCTTCCCATGGGCCAGCAATGTAAGAGGAATTAAACACTAATGTACTGTGAGCTGTGGATATAGTAAGTATAGCAGGGGTTCCCTGAAGAACTGAAAGTTATTTCTAGAGTTCCTCCATGTTGAAAAGGTCAATAAAAGCTGACCTTTACCAAATGGGCTAACTACCAATGATCTTCATGTCTGGGGGAAGAATGTTCTTACGCAGTATACCTTACCAAGAGAAACCAGATTGCTAAATATTTGCACATGGCTGAAGTAGACCGTGGCACAGTTCCGGAAAGCAGCAAGTCACTTTTGCTAGCTTTGGCAGAACCACACCGCAAGTGCAAATGTGTGCAAAGGTTTTACCTGCAGTGCAATGTGTTGTTCTTGTGGTAACCACACCTCAACCTCTGCAGTCGTCCTAACTAAGCTTTAGGTTATTTTATTTAGTTTTTTTGTGTTTTTTTTAATATGATCATTATGTGTGTGCTGTCCCTGTGTATTACTTTTTTAATTCACTGATTATTTTATTCTCTCTAGTGAGGAGCTGAATCGCTACAATGAAATTCTTCAACCTTCCACAGCCATTTAAAACCCTCAGCACTCTTAAAAACTAGCTTATTTTTTCCCCATGAACTTTGCGTTTTGCAAGTGAACTTTTACTGCAATCCACTGATTTGCATTTAAAGTTTGAGAAATGGAAGCTTCGAATTAGTCTTACATAATTTAAGGGCACATAGTGCCTAATATCAGCATATTCAGCAGGATTGTCTTCATTCTTTTTAACAATACTTGTTAAAGTGGTAAATATTGTGCCATTATGACAACATAGGAATGGCCCTTACAGTGGTTATAATCACTTAGGAATGCTTGGGATCTGTGAAGCATTTCCATTTTGTGCAGGTATGCTCAGCTTCTAGCTCGTACACTTTAATCTTTGCTGGGTCTCCGTTTGCAAGATCAAGACACCATTATTTGGCTTTGAAGAAGTAATGCTTATGGTGCAATATTTCGGCCACGGCAGTTCTCAGAAGCTTTTGGAGAGCAGTTTGTATCAGCAACATCTTAATTTTATATAGTTAGGTGGTATTTTAACCCATGTTCCCAGATCTTTGAAGCTGAACTCCAGTTCAATAGCTATAAATAAAAGAAAGCTATTCTGGTAAATGATATGTATTTCTGCCTATCCATGTCTGGCAGGTTAGTAGACCTGTTTGCTGCTGCAGTTACATACGGGTCTTGTCCCTTCCTCAGTCTGTACCTGGACAGGGAATAGAGAAGCATCAGACTAGTATCCCCATCTCTCTGTCATTCTGCTTCCCCCTCCTATCAGAGCATTCATTGCAAATGAGAACTGCTGGACAACTGATTCCCTTGCGTCTTCTCCTTCCCTAGTTTCCAAATTCTGATGTAAGGAGTGCAAAAGCCTGACGTCAAGTCAACCCCAGGTTCCTATATATAATATTAGGCTCTATTTATAACGCAGAGAATCAGACATTCCCTTGTGGGAATCTTCCAGGTCAGTGTGTTTCATTGGCAGTAATTGATTCCCACCATGTGATTCCCTGTTTTATCTATTGAGCCCATTGCATTCTAATGTGGCTTCACTTACATTCTGGCTACTATCACATGCATAGTGTATGCCACATTTAAGGCTTGCCTCCATAGATAAGTCGCCATAGTGGCCTATGTGCTTTTGTTAGCTCTCAAACTTCATGGCCCCAGTCCGCTGGTATCACAGCTGGTCTGGTTGAATGGCACAATGTCAACTTCAGAGCTTAACAGAGGCTAAGCTGGCACCATGCTTGGCAGACAAAAGGAAAGGCTTGGTTCCACTTTGAGAAGATAATTTGGCAAAAGGAACAGAAAGAAAACAAGTAAAAATAATTCTGTAATATGGATTACCTGTAGCTTCTACCATTCCTTCTAGAATGACCACAATCTCCAGGTCTTCTTTTGGTAACTGAGCTTTTGATATCTCCCAGAATGGGCTGTGTTGGTTGATTTCATGGCTTATAATTAGCGGCGAAACCAAGAACAGGCGATCATCCCCGGTATCGTACCCAACATTGATGTCTGTTTGGTTCAACGGTATAAATTCACCTTCCTTGGTTTGTTTGGATTTGATCAGCTTAGCCCGTATGGATGCCTCTACAATATGTGAGTTCCTGAGATCTCCGACCCGGAACATCAGACACAGTTTTCCATCCCTCATGGAGATGACGGCATTGGTTGAAAAGACCAAAGTCTCAGCCCTCTTCTTGGGTTGGGAAATTTTAACAAACATGCAGCCCACCATAAAAGCATTTACAATGGAACCTAAAACGGACTGAACTAACAGTAGAATAATGCCTTCAGGACACTTGTCTGTGATGACCCGGTATCCATACCCAATGGTTGTCTCTGTCTCTATGGAAAATAAAAAAGCTGAAACAAACCCGTTGAGATTATCCACACAGGGGCTCCAGTTTTTGTCATGTAAATGGTCCAGATCTCCCCGAATATATGCTATAAGCCACCATATCATTCCAAAAAATAACCAAGTCACTGTGTAAACCATGACGAATATTAGCAAGTTGAACCTCCATTTAAGGTCTACCAAGGTAGTGAAGATATCACTCAGATAGCGGTAAGTCTCTCTGACATTCCCGTGATGAACATTGCACTTGCCATCCTTTCGAACATACCTCTGGATCTTCTTTTTTGTGCATTTCTGTTTGATGAGGTCCTCCCGGGCTTGTTTTGGGAGCTTTGGTTGCCGTATAGAGATGGGGCTTTCCACGTCTTGCTCCATCAGGGCTCAGGGGCGTTGATGAGGCTGGGAAGCTGACAACATTAGAGAGAAAGAGATAAAACAAAGTTAAAAATTATAAGGTACACGAAGATCCAAACTGAATTACATTTTTGCCTAAACAATCTGTATAAGAAACAATTACCAACTTTTATAGACATCCCCTTATTGGAAGATACCTCCTGTTCTGGTGACAGCTGTCAATATTGTTAATGTTATAGAAGATTTAAAGGTGTTGTTGAATTTTTATTACTGATTTTATTCCCAATGGGAGGATTAACTCTTAAATCTTGTCTTGTCTAAAAAAAAAAATCTCAACTATGTAGGTCACTGGACCAGGAGAGGAGACGTATTCCAATGGTGACACATGCTCTAATGACAGATGTTAGCTGATAAGTGGGCATTTCCCTCAAATGGGGGTGATTTTCATTCATATCTTATCTCCACAGAAGAAAAGGAGTTAAAATCCCCCAAGTGGGACACGGATAGCAATAAACCTTCTATATAATTTCTAACTCTCCCCATGTCTATCTAGAAAAGTGTTTCTCAACCAAGATTCCCAAGGGTTTCTCCAAAGGTTGCTGGGGTTCCTTGAACAAATTGTGATTGTCAGGTCAGTTTAGGTGACACCAATGATCTTTCTGGATATCGCTAAGGGTGACATTCCTCCCAACGGCTGCCAATGTAAGAGAAATTCTTCCCACTGACCACAACACTAATATACTGTGACCTGTGGAATAAGTAATTTTAGCAGAGGTTCCCTAAGACCTGAAAGTTATTTCAAGGATTCCCTCATGTTAAAAAGTTTGAAAAAAGCTGATCTAGAATAATGAGAACAATCTGGAACACCACTTTAATTTATGAATGACCAAAATCTATGTGTGTCCATGACAATTTTTGTAAAAAATAGTTTAATATGAAATTGTGAGATACTTTTTTGCTAAGCAGCATGGTTAATAAATAGACAGGGAACAACAATGTTATTTTACACTGGGTTGATTTGCAGAAATGTATGTATATAGATTTGTCATGCAAACCAATATGCACTCTGTAAATCCCCATTACAGCA
>NC_092858.1:167019893-167091515 GCF_032062135.1 Pyxicephalus adspersus
GGGGGGGGGGGGGTCCTATTTATCTGGAACCCTAGTTTCTTAATAATAGGAACCAGGGTTTAGATATATATAGGAACCAGGATTTATATAATTCCTTTATATAGGAACCAGTATTTAAAATATTTATAGGAACCAGGCAAGACATATGGGTATTCCAAGTGTCATCTTTTAGCTGCTTGGTATACCTGGTATAACCTCCATGCACCCACCAACCAGCACCGTAAACTCTGGCCCCTGCCACAGACTAAATCAGCAGGGAGCTCATTCTAAGGAGCAGTAGGTATTTATCTAATGTTGTTATAGTAAATAGTAAACTCCTTTTGGTTGCTGATTGTTAAGGAGCCATATATCAATCAAACATTAATTGGGAATGTTCTCATTTAATATTAATTAGTATTATTATTTTTTAACAGGATTTATATAGCACCAACATATTATGCAGCGCTGTACGTTATATTCAAAGTCAAAGGGCAAGGGAGACTTTGTTTCGGGAAAGTAGGGGATTAAAGCCATATTCAAATTCTTTACTTCCCTATGTTTATCTCTAAATGATAAATAATTAAAAAATACCAAAGTAAACTTTATTCCACAAACTTTATGCAGTCAATAAATTTTCATTATTTCAGCGTCCCTCTAGGCACAATGCATTCCCCTGTATTTGCACAAATGAGCATATCAATGTTTTTCATTAGTAGGTTGTCTGGAAACAAAAGCGCAGGACAGGTGGTGCTACCCATAAGGAATCTAATACAGCTGTGAGATGATCAAATTAGTTGGGAAGTGAACACAAAACCTCAATTAATTTTCATTGTATTGCAGACATTCAGGTTTTGCTTTGTGTGTGGCTAACAACATCTGTCAGGTGATTAACAAGTAAGTAATAATCAGATTGTGTCATTGACTTTAACCACCGGGAGCCCAGGTTGCAGAGGCCTGAGATTTCCGGTCAATGCATTAATAATGGGACCAGCAAACAGAACCGATAATGTAACTTCTTTAAAACCGCTTGCTGTTCTCAGAGCTTTGCTTTGTGAGATTGCTAAATATTATCGGATTCTATTAACTCATATTTTGTGGGGGTATTTCAGATGACAGGGAACTCCAATGGAAAAATGCTATTTGCATTGGTTGCCAATGGGATGAATGATGCCCCCCATGTGGTCTTTACAGATAACCAAAAAGGTCCTAAAGCTGCATACACACTTCCAATAAATGTTGTTGAAAACGAATGATTAACAACCGATTGTCTGAGAATCGTTAACAAAAAAGGTGCACAACGACTGACCAACGTCGCCGACGAATGAGGATTGTCGCTGGAAATGAACGACTGTCATGTCGGATCTAATTGAGCGACGATCGTTTTATATCATGTGTACAGTTGTTCAGTGATCGTGAATGTTTCTGCAATACACGTTCTCCTTTACATGTCACTTCCTGCATGGAAAGGAGAAACTGTTCAAACAATCATATCTAGCATGTGTACATTGTGTATTATATTTTAACGATCGTATCATTACAGCATCATACAGAATCGTGCACAATACGATCGTTCAAATATAATCATGCATAATCGTTGATCGGTCGTAATCGTTTGTTTACTAATGATAAATATTGGAGGTGTGTACCTAGCTTTAGTTTTATGCAGTGGGCCCTGCCCATGGTGTTGGCCCCAGAACTTTAGAGATCTAACCTATGGATGGTCAACCATCCAAAGCTCAAGGAACCCCTAGTAACTTCTGGAAAGCCTAGGCTTCCATGGAACGCTGGCTGAGAATGGCTGCTCCACATTGATAGAAAACACACGTAAAGGACCTGCAAGGGAACATCACCTATGCAAGAGGATTTATCAATTAGAACTTTTATTGACTGAGTCTCCCCTTATGTGGTCTTGAAGCAAAAATGTTTTTATGTTGTATGAAAAAGAATTGTAGGTGTGGTTACCTTTGTGGTGTTTAGCATTTATGATTAATATTATAATTATTAATAAACAAGAACTATATAGCGCCAACATATTACGCAGCGCTGTACATTAAATAGGGGTTGCAAATGACAGACTAATACAGACAATGATACAGGAGGAGAGGACCCTGCCCCAAAGAGCTTACAATCTAGTAGATTTTTGTATACAGGTAATCCCCAAGTTACATAAGAGATAGGGACTCTAGGTTAGGACAGATGTTTGTCTCAACATATTATTAGGCAGCGTGGTGTCAGTTACTCACTGTGAGCTAATCACAAACAAACCAAAAAAAACCCCCAAAAAACTTTATGGAGCCTAGACATTCATAAACTTCTGGAGCAAGCTGTGCTTTGATATGCAAAAAGAAACAACTGCAGAGTTTGTCTTGGTCATTAATGAGTTATAAGAGGTTGCAAGTCATGCAACTTGCCCCCTCCCCCACATCAAGCCTCTGTCCTGCACATGAATGAGCAGGGAAGCTCCGTTTCTATCTATGAGTCGTCCGTATGTCGGATGTCCTTAACTCGGGGACTAGCTGTATATATGTTTTTTTTAGTTTACTGATTGTATAATTTTTTGTATGATTTTATATTTTGGTTGTACTTTCTTTTTGGTTTGTTTGCATACATCAATCCTTTTTCCTGCTGTGTGATAAATCTTTAAAGCTGTATACACATGTGCAATTATTGTCGTTGGAAATTGCAATTATTGTCGTTGGCACCGTTCTGCTCTATGGAGGGGGAGGGGAAGAACCACGGAGCGGCACTCTCCCCCTTCCCTTGCATTAGCAGCGTTCGTTTGTTAGGGTGAAACTCTGACATGTGTACAGCGGTCCCCCGCCACAGCAGATTGATTACCGACTGATCGATGACCAATGGAGGAGACCACAGAACGGTGCCACTTCCTTGTCCTCCCTTCCTTGTTCTCCCTGTCTTCCCTTCTCCATAAACCAGAACAGTGCCGTGTGTACAGCTCTTGTTCATTCATCTGATAGGGAAATGATCATCAGACGTGTATATGAGGCTTAAGAGTCAGCACAACAGAAACTATTTGCTTGCAGCCTGCCTCTCTTTGTCTGAAACCCCAATGAGCCACCTGCACATCCTAGATCTGGTTAAAAGCTTGTTTTAATATAGGCAATATATGGTTGTTTTTTGCACAGTGTCTTCTATTAATTTTTATGGATTAAAAATAGTATTTTATGGATTATAAAAGTATTAAAAAATATATTAAAATATATAAATATAATAATAATATAATGTATAGTATCTTAATATTATTTATGTTATTTTGTTAGCCAGTAGTGATAGTCAGTTGGAAATGCAGAAAATTAAACTATTATGCATATTTTAAGCATATTGCACAAACGTGAAACAGCCAAACTCTGCAGTATGACCATTTCTATTAGCAAGCAGGTAAAGCTATATGTTTATTTGTGCAATTTTCAGTTCTGTCTTTACAACCAATTGTTAAAAAGCCTGGGCTTACTGACCTCAATAGCTCAAACCAAAACTTACACACTCATTCAGAGCTTATCTAATGTGTGAGATCAAAGTTTTATTTAGACAATCCAAGCTACCTAGCAAGCAAATACTGTGATGTAGATTTAGCTAACACATACAGTGTAAATCCTTAATACCCAAAAGCCATGGAAGGGTTGCATAGCGGCGGCACATTTTAAGTGTTGGAAGGTTTGACTCACCATAGTAAGTAGTTATTCTTTCCAGGGATACTTCAAGCCTCTGTAAGCTGATGGTAACTTTGATTTCACCTATCTGATACTGTATGACCCTGTCCTTCTAAACCCAATCTATTGACAAAGCTCTCTTATTGCTCCCCCCGCCATAAACATATCTTTGTAACTGAGTATATTTGTCTAAGGTTAAATTACGAGCTTCCTGTATACCTTATAATGCCATGTATTAAAAGGGTTGTGTCAGCTTTGTACAATGCCGTATAACCCAGCAACCAGTAATAGCTTATTTCATGCATGGGGAGATAAGCAAAATGCTAAAAAAGCCATATAAACTGTGAGTTACACACATTGTTAATCAAGGACAGATGGGAGCAGCTGGCAGAAAAATGGACAAGAAAGAAAATCAGGTTTAAAATAGGTATTCTAGTCCGGTAATCGGCAAAATCTGAGCTTTTATTAGCAGGAAATATTGTGAGAGAGAAAAGCTTCTGGGATAGAACGAGAGGCTGAGATACAATTGTCCATGCTAATACAGATATCTGCACCTTGGCTTGGACTGGTGAAGAATGAGGTGCGCTGATATGTATGGTGCAGAACACATAATAGGACTGACTTCCTCTGTAACAGTCTTTCTCAACCTTTGATGAACCCCTAAAATTTTCAGAAGTCAGGGACCCCAATGAAAAATGCTATTGGGGGTCAATGAGAAGAATGTCTCGAATGTGGCCTTTACAGACAACCAAAAAGGTCCTTGGTTGTAGCCAGCTGGCCCTGCCAATAGGTCTTGGCCCCAGAGTCTTCTTATGGGATGTCAATCTTTCCCAGATCAATAAACCCCTAGTAACTTCTGGAAAGCCTAGGATTTCATGGAACCCTGGCTCAGATTGGCTGCCCCATATTGGAACAATGCACAGACCTGTAAGGGAACATCACCTATGCAAGATGATAGGCTTTACCAAGAACAGTAGGCCAAAGAGGTGACTTTTCATTGTATAGTTATCACCCATACATATTTCTTTCTTCAGTAAAAGTAGATATATCCTATACCTAAGTCTTTATACATAACTGGCCTGATTTTTATAGCTCTCTAGGACTGGAGAAGATAGACTGTCATGGGAGAACCTGGTTTGCGGAATCACCCAGGTTCTCCCATGATAGTCTATCTTCTCCAGTCTTGGAGAGCTTTATTAAATCAGGCCCAATGTCTCAACTTTCTAAAGTTAGGACCAAATTGATTTGCATAATTGGAATGATTCTTGCAGAGGAAGAATGCTTTGGGTGCCAAAGTTTGTTCCCAATTTATAGAGAACAAACAACTGCAAGTGCCCCGGCTTCCTCCCATGAAAGACAGAACATAAGAATTTATACAACCCAATTCTGTGCTCCATATATTCCTATGAGATGATGGCATTTTTATTACAAATGATAACATTTCTGCAATGGGGCATCAAAAACTGTGCAAGACAGACATTTCCTCAGTCTTTTCCCTTGCAGAGACCAGACTACAATGTTGTAACCATGTAGAATGGTGAGTGGCTGCAGCAGGGAGCAAATCTGAGTTAGATATTTGCAAACTCAGCCAGGTACTGCACATACTCACCGAGGTTTACAAGTGTCCTGTATGAGTTGCCATCTCCCGGAAGAAGGTGCTGACCTTGGATGATACCTGGACAAAGATGGTTCTCTACTTTGGGAGAGAATATTGCAATGGGGAGTACTGAGATGTCAGGGATAATAAATAAATGGAAGCATGACACTCATATGTGTGAGCTTAGCATGAATAATATTTGATGCTAGGTCTGCTTTTACATTGATAAGGACTACTGTGTGTTCTTCTCTTTTTGTAACATGCCTATCCCCTTCCACCAGCCCTAAACATGTCAGGGTGAACACTGGGAAAGGAAGTGATTGGCTTGTTGGTACTTCTGTTCTCAAACTGATTTATGCATGAAAGTGGCCATACTTTGGACGATGGGTGGACAATTAATATCTCCAAAATATCATTGACCTGGATACCACCATGCACCCAAAACCAGCCCCATCCTTTTGCCCTTCCCCTATGTTGTGACCACCAATAAAACTTAGAGCTCCTCCCCTGAGTTACATTATTATTTGTCAGAGCAATGGGAAGAGCGGCATTGATTGGGTAAAAAACGGGAATTCCTGCTCGATGTTGGATTGATATATAGACCTCATCAATAATGCCAGCCTTTAGCCAAGGGGTATTTTGGAAGTGTTAGACCAGTGTGCTGAAGGCAGGAAAAAGTTTACACCAGTAATCACTCATTTAGACTGTTCATTGTCCCTTTCTAGTAGCTCTTCTGGATACGACCAGATTTTTTCCAAATATTCGAAGCACCTCAGAACTGCGGACACATAAAAAAGTGTCTTTAGCTACATACACACATTGGAAGATTGTTACCCAAGACAAATGGTTGTGCTAGTCATAGGCAAAAATCTGACGTCTCCATTAGTCCCCGAAACATGGCCTTGAACTGCCTGATTTGACTGACATGGGCACTACTATGGAGGAGAGCACGTTGGGGTGCAGAACTCAGTGCTTGTTCATTCATCTATCACTGGAAACGATCACAAAAGATCATTTCCAATGACAATCATCTGTCGTCCATCTTTACGGGGCTCAAGTAGAAGCCTTGTAACGGTTTTTAAAGCATCATCTATGGACGATGTTGAGTATTGTAGTTTGTCACGTCATCCTGGTGCACACATTTTGTAGCTTGACATATGTGATGTTTATTTATTCTGCACCTAATGCTTTATATCTATTACATTATTTGTATCCTGTAAAATAAATGTAATTTTCCTGCTAAAAAATATAGATTTGACAAACCGTGCAAACATCCTGCAACCCTCATTATCTGCTTTCAAAAATATCGATTGTTTTGGAGTTTTAGGCAATTTTCAGGCCATCTGTGTGGAAAATGGGAAAAAAATACGTGCCAGCAGTAAAAAGATGAAAAACAAATATTGTGAATGGTAACAATGTAACATGTGAGTATGACATTTATTACATACTGGTGACCTGTACAATAACAAGAAATATATATACGCCTATGTACACATGTCGGGCAAGACTCTGATGTGTACAGCAGTTGCTTACGTCATACATGGATCCGTCCTGACAGATCCATGAAGGACCAACTGTGAAAGACGGTGAAGAGCACAGAAGGATGGCGCTAGCTCGTTCTGCCTCCTCCCCTTCTCATAGAACTGAATGGTGCTGTGTGTACAATGCTCCTTCATTCATCTCTCACTAATTTGTTGATCACAAAAGATAATTTCCAATGACTAAAACTGAATGTGTACACTTCCTTACGCCACAAGCTCTCTTTAAAGTTGACTGGTCACTGGGAGAATATGGAAGCTGCCATGTTTGTTTCCATATTATACTAATTGCTTTGTTGATGTTTTAATCTTTAGTCTTCATTGCTCTTTCAATCTCTGACCCAGAATGAGTTAACAGTCAGATGTTCAGCAAATTATCACAGTTTTCTGCATGGTTGTATCATATGTGACTACTGAAACCAAAAGATCAGCTTTACATCCAGGCAATTAGCATTCCATAGAATGAGTGCAGCAATGGCAGTGACAGGTCCACTTTAAATATAACTGAAAAAGGTACAAATGTGCAGCAAATATGTGATGGGTATCAAGTTTAAAAAAAAAAAAAAATAATAATAAGACGTATTTCGCTATTAGTCATGGCTACTCATTTAATTTCACAAATCTCATTTCCTCCGTGACCTTCCTATAAAAGCCGGCGCCATCCGTCACAGAGGGGAATCCAGCTGGTCAGAGTGTGGCGGAGCTGCCAGGAGGTTTGGGTGTTTAGTGATAACAGAAGCCAATGTGTTGGCATCCTGCTTACTGCCTGTCACTGCGCTCAGCATTCCTCACACCCTGCTTTAGCCTAAATCCTAATTGTAAATATTCGTTTGTTAGGCCTCGCTGCTTTCCTTGCGCTTGCTGACATACGAATTTGCCATCAACGTATTACACACTGACTTGTTAAATAAACTGAATTTGCAAATCACTCGAGTTGCAATCAATCAGGACGGGTTTTGGAAAGTTTCAGGATCGGCGCATTGATGCCTGTAATCCTGGGCTTTACCGGTCACAGCAAAACTAAAAGTTTGGAGGAAGAAGATAAAAGTAGGTGAGGAGGCCACGGCAGGAGATCAGAGATAAATTAACTGCTGGGTTTGTAAATGGATGAAGCTCGTGGTGTATTAAAACTGAGGATGGCGGTCATTAAATCCACCATGACCAGGGTAGCTCAGAGCTCAACAGCTCCACCCCACTCAGACAACCGCTTGACCCATCTACCCCACTACTCCTCTTTCATTTTTCCCCAACAGTTGCATATCACATTACAGAATATTCACCACCTCTCACCAAGTTACAGGTCCTCGAAAGCATTGTTTCCATCACCAATAATAACTTTGGGGTTTGCCACAGCACCGCCTTGGGAACAACATCAGTCGGATGCAGCCCCTATTGTAACTAAGCACCATCAGGACCACACCTTTCCTACTTCTAAACCATTTGGAGATATCACCCCTACTGATGGGTACCGAAATATTATACAAGATACAACCAAAAACCATTGCTCTCAGGGGATCCATAACTGGCCCACCAGTCCCAAAACCAAGCCTTTCACTAGGGGTGGCCGGGGAACTCTCACTCTTCACCACGTCCTGGCAAGTGACCTCCTGTTCTTGACTGTTCCTTATCTATATCCTTTTTTCCCCCACCTCTTAACCTCCTTTAACCAACCACTGCCCCCAGCCTCTTGTCACCTCCAACAACATTCTTAACGCCAGGCTAGCCAGTCAGGCTAGCCTTCACCTAGGGTCCCTTGTCCCTCATCTCCCGGCTATTCCATTATACACACAGCTATCTATATTTTGGAGTGTAGTTTTGAAGGGGAACCTTCAACTTTCCTCCAATAAAAAATGACTCTGCTTTACATTACATCTCCTTTACACAACATTATGGTGTTTCTTTTACATTGTTGTTTTGCTCTGTTCCACGCCGCCATTTTGTTTACAGATCACCATTGCTGATGCACCATTGTACACAATTTCAGGATGCAAAAAGACTTTTCTGTATTCTCTTGTGAAATTGTTTTCCCACTTCTCAGGAAGTTTTGAGATTGTCCAGTCACATGTGCAGTTTTACGTCTAGACATTGGAGGACCAGGTCATTTTTGTTCAGGTGAGGAACATGGAAGTGGAGGAAGCATCTCAAAGAAGGTGTGTACCTACTTTTTTTGTAATGGGGAGGGGAATAAAAGCTGATGATAGGTCCTCTTTAATGCCATATGGCCACAAGGCCATTCCTGAAATGCACTTTAACAAGCTTAAAAGCCTGCAAAGTGCTACAAATTTCACTATAAAAACAGTACAGTTCTGGAAATGCTTGTTATCATTCATGCAGAGTCTTTCTATTTTCAGGGTAGCATTATTGCTCTGGAAGGTTCCATTGTTCCCATCCGTAGCCAACCAGGGCATGCTACTGGTCTGATGTTCAGAAGATGCTTTTGCCAACCTGCACAAACAGAGAAAGTGCAGAGTGTGCAGCTGCATGAGGGCCCCTGGACAGTCCTCAGCCTGCAACAACTTGCACAATCTTTGTCTGCAAGCTCGCTGGCTGAGGACTGCACACCCTCAGGGCGAAGAAAGAAAAAGGGGAGAGATGTTGGGGTATAAAGAGAAATTGAGAGAGAGAAGAATGGCAAAATGGACAAAAGAGAGAGATAAAGATAGTTATTGGAGTGGAGGGTTTTTCAGAAGGGCCCACTAGTCAATTTTGCATTGGGACCTCATGTTGTCTGTGCCCCTCCCTTTTAGTTGTCAACCCAAAATTTGTTAATAAGGCACCAGGGAGCTCTTAATGTCTCAGTGCAGTCACTTTTGTTAACACTCCACTTATCAAATATCAGCCACAGAGGGAGAGCATTCATTTCAATCAGACAACCAACTTGCATTGTGATAAAGAGCAATAAAGCACAACCATTCATTGTGTAGCACCTCAAAGTGCAGGGAGCAAAGTCTATGTATGTAATCTGCCAATATGGTTGCCTCTATGTACATATTTAATTACAACTTATTCATAACAACAAGATGGTAAAAATGGATTAACACAAACTGAAAATACTATTTACAATATATAATATATAATATTAATTTACAACCTAATCTTCATCATCATCGCACACCTCTCATCTTCCTCTATATTCCACGATATGCTGGCATTAAATATAAAAATCACTTTTCCCTGTCATACACCCTTGTCCGCTGCACATACAATCCACAATCATACTGTTCTCTACATACCCCGCCGCCCCACATTTCACAGCCCCATCACTGCTCCAAAAACAAAAAGAGCAGAACCCCATGCAAAGTACACTTGCACAGCCATGGTCCCATGTACATGCTGGGCCATCCATGCGGTGCAAGCTTCTGTCCATATGCTGGGTAAGATGAGGTTGCAGGGTTTCTATTCACCGATCTCCTGTGCACACAGAAATGCCACAAGTACTCACTGAGCAGGGGAAACTGTATGGAGTACATGGTGGGGGGATGGTGCATGCCAAGGAGACTGGAACAAATGCAGATAATGATTTGTTTGTCAGCTGTGGTGCAATGCCTGGAACTGTCTTTATTGAAAATCAAGGACTCTCTGTACCCAGTCTGAAACTGATCAACAGAAAGAAGGTATCAGGAGTATAAGATTCCATCATACATTCCATAGTCATCTCCAGTTAGGCCTGGAATGTGCGAGGCAAAGGAGCATAGGAGAAGGCTGACATGACTGGGCAGACAGGGAGTAGACAGGATAGGGTTAAGAAATTAGTTCGGAAGTGACCAAGGTGAAGTTTAAGGAGGTGGAGATAAAGGAAGGGATAAAGAGTTAAAAAGGTCAGGAAGAAGAAGTGGGGGGGGGGGTTCATTCGGAGGAGACAGGATGCAGAGAAAAGTTTCCCACCCATTTTTTTTGTTTGTGGGGTACTGGTATTGGTTTGTAGTATGGGTTGTGGGATAGAGTAGTTGGGTGAGAAGTTGAGGTCCTCAAGGGGGTTGTGCTGATTGGTTAAAAATGGCGATGGATTTGAGGACCATCTATGGTATGGAGTTCCCGTAGTTTGGATAATTGTGTTTGGAAAAAGATGTTGGAGGTCTGCACAAAATGGAAGGAGTCTATCATTTCTGAGCTTGGGGTGCAGACCAAAAAAGTGTATTGAGGTGGCTTTTGAGGACAAGCAACCAGTAAAAGTTTAAGTTGGGGACAGTGAAGTTTATGTTTAATTGTTATTTATGGTTAATTTCTTGGTTTTTATTTATGTGTTAATATTTGATGATATTTTGATTGTTATGGTGTTTATATTTATATTTTATTATACCTTCTCTTACCCTGTCTTGTGTATAATTGTCTCGTCATACCTTCTACAGTCATCTCCTACATGCCCCGGCTTTATAATACATTCAATACATGAAACCCTCCCCTGTGTCCTTTGGCCTCATCATGCCTTCTCCATTCCTGTCCTGCATGACTTGACCTCATCTTAGCTTCTTCACACTCTCCTGCCTACAAAGGTCCTACAAGTATTGTCCTTTGCTTTATATTGTATTGAGTTGTGGCATCTTGTTAAATCAATAAGTGGCATATAAGAATTGTCATTGTTCATATTCTTATGGTCAATTATTCCATCAAGTTCAGAAGGCCTGAGGTGGACCATCATGGTCTCCAAGTTCCTACAGACGCATCATCTGCTGGACTGAGCACCGATCACCTCAAGGTCTTTGAACATATTAGGATCCAACAATTTCACCTGCTCAAGTAGATGTGGCCCCAATAGTCCGAACACAAAGAAAGGATTAAAACATTGCACAGTCCAATATTTCATAATCTGAGATAATCCCTGAAGAGGCCCTCTGCTTCTTTGATGAATTCGTTAAAAAAAAATAGAGGAAATGCCATCCAGATATATTTTTAGAAATCATTTTACCATTTCTGTTGGAAAATGTACATGATTACGCACAGATACAAGTCAACAGACTGATACCTACATTTCCCTGCCAACTCCTGTTACTGATTAACATATTCATGAACTACAACACACAATGACACCTCACATGAAAACAAACAAACCAATAAACAAATAAAAATGATTAAATAGATCAAAACCTTATCACTAAAATCTCATATTAGCTTTTTAATGTAATTTTAAAACTTTGTATCAATCTTTTTTTTTGCCTTATTTAAAGGCTGGAGGACATCCTGCGTCATCCAGCCCTTCCCCCTCCCCAGTCTGGCTCTGGACCAGCCCTTCCATTGATTGGATTTCAGTTCTTACAGTCATGGACTTTCAGCATCATATGGTGAACTACATTTTTATATAACAAGCCTATGAAGACCCACTCCACCAGATTGATATACACCTAGAATAGACGGGCCAGCCAAGAGGTCTCGTCCAGTATTGTGGATGCCTCCATGTACATAAAAATGTCCCTGATATATGCATAATTTTCTATATCAGATAAATATTCTCTAACGTATATATAGTATATATTGTATTATTGTATACTATAAAGTTAGTGTATATATATATATATATATATATATATATATATATTTATTTATTTATATTGTATACTATATAAATATAGTATACATACAATATATACTATAAACTGAGAGTTTGTTTCACTCAAACTACCATTAGAAAATAAATATTGATTTATATTCAGGTCACACCAGTAGATGGTGCTGTGTCCTCATGTAAAGTGTGCAACAAACTGCACTGAAGACATGTCTTCTACTGGTTGCCAAAGATAATGCTAAAAGACTATTTAGGAGCAAGTCAACCAACTCAAAAGTACAAAATACTCTAACATGTAAAAAGGGGGGAAAAAGATTTACAGACTAATTCCATTAGATTTTATTTTGTTTCTCTTTTGAATGTATGCTTTTAAAATAATACCCCATAGATGTATGTATTCATGTCAATTTTATTGCTATTTCTATTGTTTACTGTTTTGAATGTTAGCAGTGATGGCCACATTTTGTGCCCTAGGTTAATACTTGAGCCAAAGCAGTTACTTGTATTCTCAGGTAATAATAGGCACCTTGGTTTTCATTCTGATTGGTTTATATTCAATTATATACAGTATTTATTTACTGGACTCAGCGCCTTTTATTAGTTAAAGCAATGCCTTGTAGCTCATATTTATTATCAGTAGCTTATTGTAGCTCATCCATATCACTGTTCCCTGAAATTAGTGTTTCGTATATATTCAGATTTATATTCAATTATATACATAAATCTTTTTTTAACCAAAAAATATTTCCTGCAGTATCCAATGAGATTTAAAAAATTTAGTCATGTGATTTAAACTAAGCTCTTTAACCATGTGTTACAGCTTTGTGTATTGATTTAATTGTGTTTTAAAGGTGCACTTATCCTTCAATTGTGCTACAAGTACTTCTTGTTCACCAAAAAATTTTTTTCCAATTAGGCCAGTATGAGAAAATTCAAGGAAAAAATACTTCTTGCTACAGGTAATACAGAGAATTAAAATTTTAAGATGTATCACAGTGTTTGTTTTAATTAAACGTGGCCAAATCTTTATTGGCAAGAGGTGTACAGGACAAGTATTTACCAGAGAAGCATCCATCTGCGCTCCAAACTGTAAAGACAAAGACCCCATCGAGCATGCAAGCAAGGCGTTGCCGCGGTTACATATGCATACTCATTAGCACAATCTGTCCAGGCCTTAAATTAGGCTCCTTTCAGCTCCTCCTTCTGGAGGCCAAAGACTCTCTTAGAAGCTAATAAATCATGGAAAAATGCAACGTTTATTAAATGGAACAAATTACATCCCACCGCTTCCTCAGCAAGCGTGAAAATACACTGCATCTAAATACAATATTAGCATACCATTATATATATATATGTGTGTGTGTGTGTGTATATATATATATATATATATATATATATATATGTATATAAATGGAAAAGTGGCATTGAGAACTGAAGTGTGGGTGTAAAATTGCCCACATGTACCCCACACCCCATTATATTTTAGGGATTCCAAAGCCAACTAAGGAAAAACAAATTACATACCCTTCTCTATCCCTTTCTAATAACTCTCTGTGCTGGTCCAGCTCCTACACCACTCCCCTAAACTCCCTATATACTTATATAATATGTATGTGTATATGTATGTATGTTTACCTTACAAATGGTTGCTGCTTTACATTCTGACCTTTTCTCTCCACCTCTTAATCCTCCCCCCTAAACTCCCTATATACCCCATTCATGCAGCTGATGGGGTGGACTACTGAGAGTAATTGCTTGGAGTCAACCGGGGCTGCTGGCATCACAACCAAGATGGTGGCACCCAGCCACAGTCTTAAAGTTTTTTTTGGATATCCATACAAGAAAGGATTTTACAGGTGATTAACATGCATAAGAATCTTTAAATGCGCATACAATTTTATGGGAAGGCTGTTGTTGAATTGAATAAACTGGGGAAAGGGTTTCCTTCAAAATGACCATCAACAACAATCAGAAAGAAAGGAATCTAGGATTTCTGATAGTCTAAATGTAAGCCGCCATTACCCCATGGCTGAGTGAAGATTAGTTGACACTGTTTGTCTCATCATCCTCTGAATCTTTGAAAGCAAACTCCTGTGAGACTCACACAGTGAGCCTGATTTATTAAAGTTCTCTAAGACGAAGAAGGACTATCATGGGAAAATTTGGGCAATCCACCAAACCTGGAATGGATCTGATTAAAGGTAGAAAATATTTGCCAACTAATGGCAAAGTTTAAGAAATCTATTTTAGGGTTTGTTGGATAACCTAATATATATATATATATATATATATATATATACATATATATATTATAATTTATAATATATATTTAAATTATATTATAATTATATTATTATATTGTATATATTATAAAAACCTAATACAATCTCCAGGAGCGTTAACAAATCAGCCCCAATATCACACTCAACAATTTGTGTTTTAAACTATCTTTTTGCATGTGCTTCAATACACTCCTGAAGAAGCAGCTTGTTTATAACTGTGAAACGCGTGGCAAGCTATCTCTATGTCACACCAGATAGGCTAACAAGGGAATTTTAGTCTTGAGTATGGATAAAAAAAAGTTATGGATAAAAAAAAAAACAAAAAAAACTCAGATATGTCACCTGTTCATCATGATGAAATAAAAAATGCATTTTACTGAGATTCCTGAAGTGTTGACTCCATTCCCATAATGTATGAGCTTGTGTTAAGTAATCACAGTCAGTGCACCCAATAAATATGAGAACGTACAATGAGATTGGGTCAAGTGAACCATTTTTTTGCCGTCCATAGCTACATACCTACACATATGAAAATAACGGCGTACACACATGTAGACACAACATCAATATACTCCGCTATAATAAGCCATTGACATTTATGCAAGTTTTTTGTTTTATCTTCAAGACAAACTCATATAGAGCTTCATTGACACCTGTCAAGTCTCTACTGGCCTCCAGTCATCACATTGTTATCCCATGTGACAGCGGCTAATAACTTTCTGCCTTGCTGCAAACCTCACACTGCCTTTCTCATAGTCGTCCTCTAATCCTGCGCCTTCTGGGAGATTCTTCTGTGAACGAGCAGTCGTGTCATTAAATAAAGCGTGACAATGGAAGACAGGACACGCCAACTGGTCATGGCAACGGGTAGAGGTGGTGTGACAGTAATAAGGGTGACATTAAAATGCAGAGACAAGAGGGTGATAGTGGAGCTCAAAGAAAGCAGCGTACAAGGAAAAAAACAGACCCTATTATCACTGCTTATGAGTTGTTACTGTCATAGTCACTTGGACATATCCTTTGTTCAATATCAGTACACTAAACGTGAATTTAAGAATTGTTCACTTTAGGTAAATGCATTTCTAATGTAAATCTCTACTATAGATCAGGTCATATTGGATTGCTGGATCAAGCTAAGAACAGGCTTTTGGAAGGTTTTTTTTTTAACCAAGACTGTTAGGTTTACACAAACCACTAAAAATGTATTTAATAATCTTCACCTAATTATTAAGTGAAGATAGTTGGACTTATTACAACCAATAATATAAAGTCTAAAAATACTATTATATGTGCAAATGAGTGTTAACAAATAGAGTAGAGCAATAGGAAGGTTGCATTTTTAAAGCATTTAAAAGGTTTTATGTGAATTAAACTATTTTACTGCAGCAAAGATGACTTGATGCATTTTGTGCTGCAGCTCTTAGTCAAAAGGTGAAGTGCTATAGTGCAAAATGCGTCAGCCATCTTTGCGGCTATGAGGGCCTCCTTAAAAAAAAAGTCCCCCTGTGTTCTACTCCATTCATCGATCTTTTTTGTGTGTACATAAAATTTAATCACAAAATGTATAATACAAACTCAAATACAAACGTTACCAAAATAAGTCAATCACCCCTACAAATTACTATGTTAAGGTACACCAAGCCAGTGCCATAAGGATGCAATTTCATGATTTCGGTGAGTAATTTAAATAACTTTCATATAGCCATGATCTTCATCATACTTGAATGTCATTGCAATGAACTTTAATACTGATTTCGAGTTAGGTCTTCTTATCTAACATCAGTACCAGACCTCAAAAATGATGCATATTCCCACAGACATACACCAAAACCTTGTAGGAAGCCTTCCTAGAAGACTGGAGGCTGGTATAGTCCAAAATATGTGTGTGGGTAGCCAAAGAGTTGGGTTATGGGTCAAATCCATATTATTGCCCATGGTTTTGGAAAAGAATATCCAGCAAGATCATATAGTTGTGTTGATCCTACATTCAAATACCATTTGCCACATAGTGGGCCTCACGTATTAAAGATCTCCAAGACTTGGGAAGATAGACTATCATAAGAGAACCTAAGTAATCCACCAAACTTGGAAAGGATTTTTTAAAAGTCATGTTTTATTGGCTGTTGGCGAACATTATCAATCCTGGATCAAATCCATTCCAGAGTTTGGTGGGTTACATGATCTCCCATGATGGATAGATGATTTTCTCCAGTCTTAGAGAGCTTTAATAAATCAAGCCCATTGCATCACTTATATTTACTAGCATTTATACCATGACCTATAGGTTCTGGACAAAGACATTGTGATTCAGGTAAAGGGCAGCTGGATGTATAAATACATCATTGCCTGGTAATGGTAAAACACAGTTCACTCTGTGGGGAAAACAAGAAGAAAATATTTTGTATTCTATATACGATATTCCTTGTGAGAGTGAAAAATGAGATCTACCTAGAGAAAAAGTTAAGGCCAGCCACGGCTTAGGAGTTGTATCTAGACTTGTATTCCCGGCATGTTCCATTCAGCAGGTTCTTTTATCTTGATATATGGTAAATAAACAGCAGACCTACAGATGGGTACCAGAACACGCTTAAATACAATTACTGCCTTCACTGCACAGATTGCAAACAGCAAAAATTGTTCTATAGGGTTATGGTAGAGGCAGTTTGTTGGAAAGATTTATTGAAGCTAGGATTAACAGAAACAAGAACTACATGTTAATACAATTTCCTGGTCTACTGGGTGCTGCCTATTTATTACCGGGAGGCCCTTCATTTCTACAAACGACACCAGACTGGAAATTCTGCTTTTCCCAGAAGAATTGCTCAGGCTAAGAATATATTTGGCCTGGTGTGAGTTCTTGCAAGCGGATGAAGCTACGAGTAGATTTTTTATATGGTAACTATAGGCTATTTGAGGTTATACACAAACTTATGATCAGTAGACCTTTATTTCATTATACAAGGTATGCGTAAATTATGGACATGCCACAATATATAGCAACTGTATAATTTTTCAGAAAAGCTCCAGTTTGTAAAGCTGCAAAGAAATGTAGGATTCAGTCTGAACTGAAATGCAAAAAATAATATATTTAATAAAAAATTCAACTGTTTATGCATCATCACACATCCCCCCCCTTGTACATCTGTGCCTTACTTTCGATTCTGCACTGTTGTACATGATCCTCTCCTGAATTGAAATGGCTTACTCTGATTTCACTGCACACTGTGCGCTTCTCATACTGAGTCTGATTTATTAAGGACAGAAGAAGATAGACTATCATGGTAGAACCTGGGTGATCCAGCAAACCTACAATGGGTTTCTTAAATATATTTGCCAAGTGTTTTCAGTTCTGGACCAGATCCAATCCACGTGTGCTCGATCACCCAGGATCCTATGATATCTATCTTCTCCAGTCTTAGGGAGCATTAACAAATCAGGTCCAATGTCACACTCAACATTTTGTTTTGTAAACTTTTCTTATTGCATGTGCCTCAATGCACTCCAGGCTCTCCCATAATAGTCTATCTTCTCCAGTCTTGAAGAGCTTTAAAAAAATAGTCCCGCTGCATAAGAAGCTGCTTCAAGTCTGATAGAGCTTCTCCAACCGAATTCTGGCTGATTGACATCCTGCACCATTTAGCCCTTGCTCCTCAGCTATAGCCTTCCCCTTTTTTTCATTGTCTTTCAGTTTCTGGAGGCTCAGCTTCATATGTGAGCATTTCCAAATCTTTCTGTTAACAGAAGGCTATGTACGGTACCCTGTCACCCTCCCATCATCCATGATCCATCTGCATTGCAAAGAGAAGAATAAGGAACCAGTGATGATGTCACTGGGTCTATAAAATGATTTGTAATTAAAATGGTAAGGTGTTACTTAATGGAATAGAAAAGAGGGATCAAAGTATTCAAAATATAAATGGACTATACTTTAGATTTAAATTATGTCTGTAAATGTTTTGTATAAGAATAAAGAAATAGTGTCTCCCAAAACACTGCTCTTCATTGGTCACAAACTCTGACATCATCCTATACAAAGTACAACCCCTGCAGAACTAGAAGAATTGGGCCCGCCCCTGCTTTAGGAAAGTGGAGGACTGGAGGAGAGTGCCCACTTGAAAGCGAAGAATAGGCTTACTGGGGCGTTTTTTATTATTATTATACTGTACTTATACAGCACCAGCTTATTATGCAGCGCAGTATAATAAATAGGGGTTGCAAATAACAGAGATACAAACAATGACACAGGAGAAGGCGAGGACCCTGCCCAGAAGAGCTTACAATCCAAAACTTTTAATCCTTGTGCTGCAGTTCCTTGGTTTGTTCCTTTTCCACTGCAGCTGTTGCAGTCTTTTGCTATTTGATCAAAACATTCTCCAAAAGAATCATTAAAAAAGTATAAAAATGCAATTTGTTTAAACACAGTAAAAAGTAAAAGCCTGGGAGAAAAAAAGGAGAAATCAAAAAGTTCAAATTCTCAAAAAATCAGAGCAGCCAAAAGCCGAACGGGACCCTCAGATATTCTAATAACAAGTTTCTGCCTGTCACGCTTTCTTTCCGACATTTTTAAAGTTTTGAATCCCTTTTCCCTTATCGCATGAGAAAAGTGACACTTATGGCACAGTAAAAAAGCAATCGCTCTTGTATCTTACATTCTAAGATCTACCATGGAAGAGAGAGATCAGACGCTTCCAAAAGTTGTATATTTTTCTCTTGCAGCTCTAAAATACCTGAAGCAAGTTACAGGCTGCAATATCTCGCCTGTGGTACAGTGACATATTATCTGAAGAGTACAATACTTTCTTTTTGTTTCTATGAAATAGCTTCATAGAGTTTTGGATGATTTCAACTTCACAATGGAACTTTGCAAACTTTCAGCATAGTGAGTATGCACAGCAGAGGACTAACTATATTCAAGTATAAACTGACCCTGTAAAACTGTGCTCACACTATAAACATTTAAGTATTAACATTTTCTAACAAATTTTTAAAATATACCCTCACTGACCTCTGTAGTTACAGCCACCTTGCAGAAATTCATCCTCAGATTTTACAATTAAAGCAATAACGCCTTTCTGGTCCTATCTTAGCTTTTGGCTATCTTTGGTATTGCCTACACTGATCTGAAATCACAAAGGCTTCTAATTTTCCTGGCAGGGGGAAGCAGAGGAGAAAGCCAGTAAAAATAAAGCTTCCACTGTAAAAATTGAGGATGGATTGTTTCACAGGTGCTGCAGCAGCCACATATGTGATCTTGTTTTGAAATGTATTTAAATAAATGCATGTAAATATTACATTATATGTTCTATGTTCATAACCCAACTATTGTCCTACTTTGAAAGAAAGGCTCACTGTTAAAGCTTTTCTTGTACTATTAACATTTATTTGTAGTTGCACCATAAGAAGTCCAATCTTCTACCCAATGGCCCTCCTCTTCCTGGCAGCCAACATCACTGAGCCCACATTTTTTAAGACCAGGCTGTCCACTGGGGAGGCATTACTATGTAGGCTGGACTTAGTTTACTACTGCACCATGAAAGATGAAGAACGAGATCTTGTCAAGAGAACTTTGGAAACAGGATATTTATGTTTTTTTGTGGTAGCTGGATGGGTGGTGGGCCCCCTTAGATGGGCTTTGTATCCTTCGAACAGTACATAGTGCAAGATGTCTGCTACTGTCTTAGCCAGAATGTTTTTTTGTGTCCCTCTCCAACCAACTTAGATACTGGGATTTTACTTTTTTTGACCTCATGACTAAAATCCACCAACTGCCTTAAGTGTCTGAGGGTCCCATTATACAGCCCAATGACAGCCATGAATAACAAAATTATGAAAGCAGCCCTAGGTGGGTTGTTCTCTTTCATGGATGGAGTCTACAATAGTGTCACTATTGCCACTCTGACCTTGGCTTGTACTTACTGTGCACAGGACTAATGTTCAAACTTTGTGACTGAATGCTTGTTCCTGGGTAATAAATCTCTAGTAGATAGAGGTTAAAATCACATTGAGAGCCCCAGAGCTTTCACCAATCTACTGAAGACTTTAGAGTTTTGTCCAGGTCTTCATTCATCCATCCAGGCTCACTTTCTAGATCATTAACATTTGGAATATTGAATAAATGTTCAGGTTTTAGTATGCATCTTATATTGCTGGCCATTTGGAAAAATGCCATCTTTACATATAGTCATAAAGGTAATTGGTGTGAGTTAAAGCGTACCTAAACTCAGAAATTTCACTTTACATAAAGGGGGAGATAACCCTTTTATGTAGAGTAAACATTTTTTTCAAAGGGTGCAGCATGCCCCCTAATTCCCTAATGAATGGGAGCGCAAACCCTCCCGGGATACCCACGTCAGGCATCCCGGGAGGCTCTTGGGTGCTCCTTTTGCACATGAGAACGGCAAGTTTTTTCTCCATCTTACGTCACCCGATCTCGAGCCTGGGTCAGGTGACGTAGGATGAAGAATGCGGAAGAAGAGACGAAGATGGCGGCGCCCAGAGCGGCTGGGATGACACGGGACCCGATGCAGGACACCCCCAAATGGATCCGACTACCCTGCAGGATTAAAGGTAAGTGTATTTTTTTTTTTGGCTGTTTTCAGTTTAGTTTCTCTTCAAACTGGGAGTCACCAAATGATCATTGCACAAGGAACCCCTAGCAACCTCAGGAGGAACCCTAGTTGCCCAAGGAACCCTGGTTGAAAAACACTGGTCTAGACTGAGAAGTCTTTTAAAGTTTCTGAAACATCCACTTATGGGTAAATTGAGTGGACATTCAGACTCCCTGTATAGTATCAGTATAATGGCTTTTAATTCTTGCTTGGAATCTCTCTTATTTGTAGTAAAAATTAGCACACAACTGGCTAAAAATGAAACAAAATGTTATTTGTAAGGAAGCTATGATATGGCATTATAGCTTTTTTATCACGGTCCAGTTTTCAGTATTCACAAAGGTTTCGAATTAGGTAGCTGACAAATTGCTTTCCCTTTGTGTGTTGTTGTGCTAAGTGCCATTTATTTCCTCTTTCATTGGGAAAATGCTTTGGGAGATACTTCAGTAATCTGCTACAGAAGAAATTCTTAGAAATCAAACGGTCCTTTGCCTTTGACAAAACCTTTGATAAATGGGTTAATCATCTTATGTAGCAGAGGTTTCCACAGTAACTAAAACCTAGAGGTGGAAACAGACATGGCCTCTGGTATGACCACTGTACATCTCCCCTGCACTCTTTTCATCCTACGGTCTTGTCCTTGTTTAGAATTCAAAGCAAGGGTTTAAGTGGATGAGAACAAATTGTCCCCAAATCCATACAGCATATACATAATAACTCAAAGTCCAATATTTCAAAGCGTCAAATTATCGGAGTAAAGTGATGTACTTAGTTACCTATTGAAAGTGCATTTGTGCCCAAACAATGGATTGTTGATTCATTTACAGAAAAGCACTGGAAAACCCCAACAAACCTTTTAATATTATTACTTTGCTGCAGCCAGATTTCATATACACCTCCTACTCATACTCCTTAAACAACAATGTAGAGTGGAGCTCCAGATTGGGGCATGTTGGACCGTGGAGACCTGGACTGCTATTGTCAAGGGCTACACCCCCTGGCAGGTGAAGCTAGATTACCTGGGGATATGGCCTAGCCTGAGTTTTCCGGACTGCACCAGAGCACCCCGCAAGGGATGATGGGCCGGTAAACCAAATTGCCACGGGATTACTTTGCTGCATTAAGAACACCAGGTCGCAACCCACAGGCTCGCCCGACCAGGGTCGAGGGCGGCAGAGGGCTCTGTTGTAGGGACATCGCAGATCAGGTACTGAATTGGATGACAGCAGGAGACATGGTCCAGGCAGACTGATGGTCAGGACAGGCATTAAGTAAACCTAATACAGGTTCAAGCACAGGTCAGGAATGCAAAAGGCTTGGATCCAACCAAATCCTGGAATCAGGGAGCTATAAATAAGGCTAGCAGTCAATAGCAGGACAAGTTTGGAACCAGGAACTACTCTGCTTCTTGGCTTCTGCACATTTCCCGAAATCCCCTTCAGTTGTGCACAGCCTCAGGGTAAGTGCAGGGGATGCTAAAAAAAGGACATCTTTATACAGATAAAGGAAAGCTGAGGGTGCTAAAGGCTGCGGGCAGAATGGTAAGAGCTATGCTCATTGTTGAGCAGAGGTTTAACTTTCCAGTGTGTTGCTAGATGGCACACAGTACATTAACTGCTGCAAGTGTTAGGAGATGCAAATCTGGATGGTAATCCTGCGCTGTAAACCACTATAATCCAGCTGTTCTGTTTCTTCCTCACGGCATCACTTGCCGCAGCAAAAGAGATCAATTAGCTGTCTGTCCTCTGCTTTGCAGCTTGACATCCCAAGTTTAGTGGTGTGCAGCTGAAGAGGATTTCAGGAACGGTGTTGCAGCCAATGAGCTCAGTAGTTCTTTGTAGTTTCTCAGCTCCCAGGCACCAGTTGCCCATTGTAGCATTTTAGCCTAACCTAATGCGGCTTATGTTTGATTACCTATTGCTGCCTATTTTCTGGACTTGTCATTGTTTACTGACTGGACCAACCTTTGCTCTCCCGAGTGCCTAGCTATTGAATATGGGTGCCTGGTAAGTGGGAAATGCAACCAAATGCGGCCATTCCTGTGAACAAGCCCATAATGTCCATGGCTCACCCCTTCCATTTATAGGATTTCAGTGGTTTCTAACAACTTACAAAACTTGCTGTTTGTTTATATTACACAGTTGGAAAGACGCCAAGTTTGTTTGCCTGGTACTACAGAGGTCAGTGATGGCTCATATTAAATGTCCGTAATGTCTTCTGGAAGTATGTTAAAGCACAGTGCCTGGGCTTAGGTGTACATGGAATCTCTTGCTTTGACTGTTTTAAGCTGAATTCTCTTGTTGTTCTCTTGTGGTTTATACAACAAAAAAAGACTGACCAGTCTATTAAAATTACAGATATTTAAATAATGAACTACAAAAAAAACTGAAAACTCACAACTGCTGGTCCAACAAAAAGCTAATGAATTAATACAGAAGTTACTAATAATTGAAGGAAAGACAAGGAAAGAAGGAACAGCTGGCATTGTGTAGACATTGCAGGTAGTGTTTGGTTCTGGACTGTGTGGACTTATAGCCCACACTTTTGGTGTCAGCAGTAAATTATACAGTTTTTTTGGAGTTATTTCAGTTTTAAAGATTAGGTTAGGGGTAACGTTGAGCTTAGAGTACTGCTGAGGTGTAAACTTTGGGTAAAAGTGTACATAAACACATTTTTTACAATTTTGAATAGGGTAAGTATGGATTACAACTTTTGTTTTTTTGCAATATGTCCTATTGGATAGATTTCCCTTACCTTACTTGTCCTGTAGATACAATAGTAAGAAATCTACAAGAAATGTATAGTTGTCACTGGACTAAGTGTCCCCATTGGATTATTTACCCATACCTCTTGTTGGGGTGACCATCACTCTCCAATTGACGACAGGATAAAAAAAATATCTCCCAGTGGAGACATACACGGCAATGAAAACCTAGCAAGGTTGGTAAACTTTCCTTCCTCTACCCAAAACCAAAAAATGTATTAACTTCTCAATGACTTTAATGTAACTTCTCCGGTGCTCCCCATTCTGCCAAACTAAGAATGAATGGTGACCACACAACTGGCTCCTAGGCCTCAGCATTCCATCATAGAATAAGTTAGAATACTTAGCTACTTTTTAGTGTCAACGACTGAAGAAAATGTAGCAGAAGGGAACTGGTTGGACAACAAAAACTATATTTAGTTATTCAAATATTTTGGTAACTTTATAAATTTGATGAATGCCAATATTGGGATAACAGTTTAACAAATTAGAAGGATCTAGACAAAGGCACTTAACTAAGCTGTTTATTTTGCCCCTAACAAAAGAATATAATCCACCAAGTATACTTTTCAGTTTTTCTTTATGAACTTCACCAAGAAGGTTGAATATCATTTAAGGGATTACTGCATATGCCCCCCCATTCATTTTCACAATTTGTAATGTATTCAGACATGTAACCGACTGGAGCTTTTAAGCTGAAACAATGTATTAATGGAAAACCAGCCGATAATGTAGGCAGTGAAGTGGCTAATAAACCCAGAAGGCGGTTAATCTCCCTTTAAGACCGCTGCCGAGTGGGCCGTTGTAGCGCGATTCCCATTAATAGCTCAAGAGAACATTTTACACTTTGCTGCATACACAGGATCTTCTTAAAACTAAAGTCTTGGCAGATGGGTGCATGTCCAATCAAAATTCAAAAACTGCTCATGTAACGTTAAAGCTCTTACATTAAGAAGCTTAGTTATTCACTATGGTCTATTCCCTTCCTCCAGTATTCATACCTGCTGATTCTGCCAGTAAAAGTCCTCACTGTGCATTTCCTTGCTCTGGATGACAACGTTCTACAATGTCTAATTACCGACAGCATTGTCACACTGCAGCTTCTCAACAACAGTTTTAAAGGCTGATGCAGCCTCTTGCCCCAATGGCTAAAAAAAAGAAAAACAGAGGAAGAGGCTGGTCCTGCCACATCAGTGGCGTCACAGACAGCCATACCCACCATACGGGTGGCAGCCATATCAGGAACGAGTGAAGGGTAAGAAGGGTTCTTGACCAAATTTCCATACCCAATGCCCCTACTATGCTTATACAAAGAGAGGAAGAAGCTGCTGAAAATGTTATCTATGGTAAAAAAAATGGTCCATTCACATACAAGTCCTACAATTTTATACTTAGAAAAAAATTATATAGCTAATCTTGACTTTACATCTGCTTTAAATCTATTTGAAAGCCATCTACAATAAAAACCTAATTTAGACATGATATCAACCTCTTGTAATTTCCTAAATTGCATCACTAATACATGGAGCCGATTAGGTGGTCTTCATTTATATTTTCTCTTCTGCATGCTAGATCTAGCATTGAGTAATGAAGCCTTGAGCTATTCTTGAACCATATGGCACATGGGTCAGAGATTGACTGCTTCCATTGGATCCATTTCAGATAGGTGCTATGCTTCTTGACTGAATCCCAACCAAGAAGTGTCATGTGCAAAGTGTCAGCTGTTACATCCTTTTTACAATATATTCCTTTTTGGTGTCAAAAGTTTCAAAATCTGAGTGGGGTTTTACAGTGCTAAGAAAAGAAGCACACATAGGCAAACCAGTAACATCCAATCAGCTAAAGTACAAGTCTGGGCACCAAACTACAACTACAACTACAAAAATCCTTCAAATCATTTATAGGAAAACATAAATTGGAAAGGTATCATGGAATTAATTACCCCTCAACCTCTGGCCAACCAACCCAATTTGTCTACTTTCTATTTTAAAAGATGCAGTCTAAGAAGAAAGACTGTTGTGGAGACTTCAGTTCAATTTTTTTTTTCCACAAAAAGGCTCCTTCTGCGCAGAAGGAGCACCCAAGAGCCTTCCGGGATGCCTGATGTAGGTATCCCGGGAGGCTTTGCACTCCCATTCATTCTCGATCGCCTAGGCTAGGGGTCAGCAAACTATGGCCTTTAGGCCAGATATGGCCTAGCCTAACGCCCTCCTGGCTGATCCAACCTAATGCCAGCCGGCAACCCGCGGGACCCATTGCCGGCCGGATCGGCCAGGGGGCGTTAGGAACTACCGGAGCCAGAGCCGCTGGAGCTCCAGAGCCGCCGGAGCTCCGGTGCCGCCTCTTTGCTGTTGCTCCCCTATTTACTGTGGCTGGTGTTGGCCGGTGCGGTAAATATGGAAAGCTCCCTGGAGGGAAATCCCTGTCCTCCGCAATGGATACAGAGGAGAGGGATTTCACTTTAGGGGGCGTTCTCTGGTGATGGGCAGAGCTATCAGGGCGGGACTCAAAGTCCGGCCTACTGTACTCCCACCTATCTCTGAAATGGCCTAGTGGCCATAAAAGTTTGCCTATTCCTGGCCTAGGCGATAGAGAAAAAAGGGGCGGTGAACTTGAAAAAAAACAAAAAAAACCCAGAATTCTTACCTAACATAAAAGGTTGTTACTTTTATGTAAAGTGAAATTTCTGACTTTTGGAACACTTTAGGGCCACATACAGGCCTTTCATACATGTAGTAGGTGTGGTTTAAATAAAGGTAATTTTCTGACATTATGAAAACCACACCTTATTAAAGTAACTTCTGTCTGTCCACAAAATACTAAAAATATACCAGCTTTTAAAGACTGGGCATCTCTACTCAAGTTGGTGACCTGTAGTCATACACCAGAAAATACCATGTTGTCCATCTGCCCCTATGAGCTGAAATACACCCAAGGAGGAGTTGATATTACTAGAGGGTTTCACCTTCATTACATGCCATGGTAAAATCCGAACTAAAGACTTCTTCTGGGATTAGCATCTTTAGCCACCCTGAAGATGATGTAAATTCCGGGTTCAAGGTATGTTGAGATGAATATTGTAAGAAGGTTTTCTAACCTTAAAACCAATAAATATGCAACATAACAAAGAGTTAGTATCAGGGTTGGTGAGTGAGTAGGGCAAACTGGGCAACTCACTCACCTAGCAAGTAGGGCAAATTTCAAGGACCCTTACCTTTTTCTGGGCCCTAATTGACATATTGGTAGGGGTGCATAGTTAAGCATTTGGGGTCCCTACTTTATATTTGCCCAGAGCTCCATTTTCATCTTAAACTATCCCTGGTTGGTACAAATGCACAATCACGCCACAAAAAATTGTCCAGCTCACCCAACCTGTCCTGCACCCCAAATATCATAAAATATAGGTAGATCAACAAATACACAGGCATCCTTCAAACTAACGCTTTGTGACTTCAAAAAATGCTTTTTATCACAGGTTCAGCGACATTTGTCATGCAGGTCTCCCTTCAAAGGTCAGTAATGTAGGATACATTAGTATAATTATGTGCTTTCCCAGCAGGCGGGGGATTTTGGGTAATTACATGAAATAATTGCTCATTTAGTTTCTGCCCACTCTTTGATATTTTTTTTTCTTACTTAAGAGAAGCCCAGCATTATTACATGGTAACAAGGAATTATAATTTCGGTCTTTTTAGTGACTTGAAACAAAGGTATGAATGTATTACTTTATTTTTGGAAAAAAACTAAAACATGATAATATATATATATATATATATAATATATATATATTTAATATTTTAAGCAGAACTTGCTATGTAAATGCAAGTTACTTCCAGGGGGCTGTAAATGATGTTCAGGTAGTTCAGATAGTTCTTCAGTGGGTGTATCTGTTCTTTTAGAAGTTCAGGAAGGGAGATCTACATCTCTCATTCACTGCTTCACCGGGGTCATTTTCACGACCCTTTACCCTTCGGCCATTCATAGAATAAAAGTCTTTCTGTGATCTGTCAAGGGGAGAGGGGACGGCTCCATACCTGCTACCATTATTCAGCAGGGCTATATTCACCAAGGTATACAACAATCAGCTACAGCAGGGAAACCACAGCAAACACAGAACTGTCACACAAATCATTCAGGTCTAGTTTTATCTCTGAACGGCAATGCAGCGTGTTACATAAAAAAAAATGCAGCCTGTAAAGATTTTATTGCCAAAAAATTTTCTTCTGATTTTAATTTTGGCCTGGGTCACTATTGGGGAGAATAACCAACTCTGCTTTTCCTGATGACCAATATACCAATATCCAAAATTTTACAGCTGGCATCAGAAGCGGGGACACTTGTTCTGGTAAAAAAAAAAAAGTTCTGTTGTGTTTCTGTGATAGGAAAATAAATTTCCCCAATATGAAAAAGAAGGAAGAGTTTGAATTATCCCCCACTACAACTAACCCCAAAACGAAAAACAAAATATTGAATTTTGCAGTATACCATTTGAGCACCAGACGGGCATTCTTTTTTTCCATTTTTTTATCATTAATGAACAAAATTTCAAACTATTTAATGCAAAGCTGCATTTTTTGAATGAAAAATGTGAGTACAGCTTAACGGCCATATGGGCCGTTCTCTATGACAGCAATGTGTTTCCAGCAGCAAGATTGCAAATATGCTTCTTGCTAGCCCCTATGAAATCGCTCTCAGACCAAGACTGCCATCAGAAATTTCTGGGCCCCATACTAATTAAACTTCCTGGGCTTCTCTCCCCCATGTCTAAAAGATCCAACATTGCACAAGTCAAGCTTGTTTGATCAGGGCTCAGTACCCCTTGCTCCTACCTGATGCCGGCCCGGGCAAGGACAGAGACATCGCTGCCCCACTGCTAGCGACTGCGATTCTGCAGCATGCCCTTATTTTACAGTACATGTCCCTATTTTCATAGCATTAGGATTTTTTTAAATTTCCATGCAGAATTTTAATGCAATATATGAATTTCTGTTTCAAGTCCTCGAGCCCCATCAAAGGCTACAGTGACCACGGATAAAGAAAGAAATGCACTGTTCAATTTCCCAGCTATACATTACGAGGCTGTAGAACATTTGCCAGGATGTAATCATTAAACATGACAGCTTGTTCCCAGATGTTAATGATTGATGTATTCGGAGAGATCTCATTTATCTACCTCTCATACATTTACAGACTAATGAGAATATGACTGCTCAATTAATTACAGCATTGCAGCTATCACATTTTGCCAGCAATTATGGAATTATAGTGGGTGTACGGGATCTTAAATTGTGTACATCAGGATGGGAAACTGTTTTTTGGGAACCAGGCTGGGTCTGGATTGGTTTTATATCCTAAATGTAAATTCCAGTGTTTATTCCCACCTGCCCAATTCTTCCACCATTGGTGCCCTTCCCAGCACATATTTTGTAACTCCAAAGAGGCTATTTAGTAAACATTGAATCTGACCCTCTCTGAGAATTGGAGAGGGATAAAAGTGGTAGTAGTGGAAGCCCTGAATGTGGTAAAGTGCTTTTCAAAATTTCAAAATCTGCAATCCAAAGCTTCAATGCCAGATATTGTCCTCAGTCTTAGGAAGACAAAGAACATACTAAAAAAGGCTGGACGTTCCCTTCCCAGCCCTTCATTGATAGAACATTGATGTGGAAAGCAGTGCTGATGTCATCACAATGGAGTCATTTTCTGCATTTCCGAGGACCATTGGAAAGGGCTGCTCCGGGAAGAGGACCTGGGTTGTCATTTAAAAGGCCGGAAGACCATCCAAAAAAATAGGTATATTGAAAAAGAACTAATATGCTACTAGAGGGACCTCAAGGTAGAAAGGGGTTGGCCTTGAAGGGATGAGCACAAAATGTTCCTTTTTCTTTTGCAAAAGCAGATACAGAAAAATTAAACCAAAATTTTGACTTTTTGGAAAAGGGGACGGAGTATAGTTTATTACCTAAAAAATCTCAGGATTATATTAGTACTATTACACTGTATTTATATAGCACCGATATATTACACAGTGCTGTACAAAGTCATGTCATTAACTGTCCCTCAGGGGCTCAAATGTTAATGTCCCTACCATAGTCATATGTCTTTAATACAGTCTAAGGTCAATTTTGGGGGGGAAGCCAGTTCACCTAACTGCATGTTTTTGAAATAGGGGAGGAAACCAGAGTACCGGTTATATTACACAAGGAAGGATCTGACATAATGGAACTGGATAGAGTAGAGGTTCAATAGGGTTGCATGTATATTCTTTCTTTTTTTTCTTTTACTTGGCCTCTTTAGCAAGAATCCTAATTAAGGTTTTCTAAGCACCAAAGTCCATAATACTAAAATATCATGTTTGGGTAGAATTGTGCTTTAGCTTTTGCCTTGCACATATTTTACATTATTCATAGGCTGTATGTTTGTACTACTGCAATGAATAACAGCAATATTACAGTAGGAATCCTTAAATAAAACATTCAAGGGTCTAATTTGCTTTAATAGCAATGTTTAAATTGGGTCATACTGAAAGGTGCATGAAAAGCTGTACCTTTACCTATATATAATCTGTACTGAATGGAACAAATAAGACTCCGGATTAGAGACCCCCGCTTTGTTAAATGAATGTCAGACCGGAAAGCTTGTCAAATAGTAAAGCTTTAAATGATTGAGTCTGAAGAACAGGATGTTCCTTCTCTGTAAAAACATCAAAATGCCTTTCTGAAAACTACAATTCTGCTGTAAAAGGGCTCCTGTGTACCTGCCTTGCGCGGCACAGCAAGGCCGGGAGATGGCTAATCCGCAGGATAAAGAGAGCTTTTCTCACCGCTTGGGTCTCCTCCTGACATGTTACACCTTTTCAGACAGGCGCAAATAATTATTATGCGCAGTGTAAGACTGGGCAGTTTACAGTTACTGTATAGAATCTGCAATTACTGTATCTGAGAGTATTAGGAAGCTCTTCGTGAGTCACATTCTGCATGATTCACATGATGTTACAGTACAATGAGGACAGTGTTGTCACTGGAAAAGCCTTGGTTAGCAATCAGACCCTCCAAAACTAATGATTGTTTTATTAAAGGTCAGCTACTCCATGGACTGGGATTTCATTTTTTGGGTGGCTACCGGTCACTAGCTTATAGTGTATCAAAGAGGGGTGGCTGGCTGAGACTTTTAAGAAACATCTTTTATTTATGTATTAAGCAATTGGTGCATCAAGATTTACTTGGCTGTGTCATCTCTGAGCCCACATCTCAGCCAGGATATAAATACAGATAGTTACCGAGTTAAGAAGATTCGACATATGGACGACTCCTAGATACCAACGGGGCTTCCCTGCTTGCTCGTGTGCAGGGCAGAGGCTTGATGCATGCCTTACAGAAGTCTTTTAGTAAACACAGCTGAGGTTGTGCAGCTGTTCTGCAAGCTCTAGTAAATGTTTAATGACCAAGACAAACTCTGCAGTTGTTTCTTTTTGCATATCCAAGCATGGCTTGCTCCAGAAGTTAATAAATGTCTAGGCTTCTTAAAGATTTTTTTTTGTTTGTTTGTGATTAACCTAACAGAAAGGATTTATACAGTATTGACACCACACTGCCTATTAATACGACAAACATCTGTCTTAATTGCATTTATTTTAATAATGTACCTGTTCTAACTTACATACTAATTCAACTTAAGAACAAACCTACAGTCCCCATCTCGTATGTAACCTGGGCACTACCTGTATTAGCTTAAGATGAAGCATGAGCAAATATGGCTCTATCCTTTTGCAAAGAGAGCAGATGATGGCATTGCCAGGGGGAGTATTGTGACCTATAAGAGGTAATATATCCTGATAGGGTTACACTAACCAAAACCACGTGAAGGGGTCTCACAACTTCTGCTGCAGTCTTCAAAGGTAACGTAAATGGAATACAGGTACAGCAAAGTGATAGCAAGAGTTTTAGAAAGTTATAACCAGAAATTTGTAAACTTTCCAGGTTTCACCACAACAGGAATATGAGGTTTATGATATGCAGTTTTAAACTCAGATTAGGGTGGTCACAATTACAGGACAGTTTGCCACTTTCCCTAATCCTAGAAAGCCCCGCTTACTCAACCCTAGCTAATGCCAGCGGTAAATGCTTACCACTAAACTAACGAGCATGTGTTCCTATTCATTCAGGCTAGGTGTAGCTAGATTTGGGTAAGCGCTTGGCTATAGGGTTAGCTAGGGTTGGGTAAGTGCTTGGCTTTAGGGTATTGTGACCTCTAAAGGATAATAACATATCTGGTAGAGTTACACTAACCAAAACCAAAACCTGCTCCTGGATGAATAACAAACTGCTGTTGTGCACCCAGGGGCGGCAAACACAGCTGCGGTTGTACCAGCAGTGTGGTTCTTCCATAAACAATCGTGTGGCCATAAGCAACTTGCTTTTTAGAACCACACCACAATCTGCCTTTGCTGTGTGGATGAAATGGTTTCCAACTGCTACCTTTCACTTGAATGGCTGGGACTTTGAGCCTACCAAAGAATGCTGCAGTTTAATACAGGTGTGAAATAGGTGTGAAACTTTAACATGCATGCTCTTAGCATGAAATATACTAATGATCAATCTACTTTAGGTAACACAGGTCTTAGACTGGACATAATACTTAAATTAAAACAAAACTTACAATCCAACCATACCCAATACCAGTATTTAAGAGAAGCGGAAACTTGGGTATTAAAAAGTCAATACAGTAGAAAGTTTCTCCTAGATACTCACTAGCCCTGGTATGTCTGGATTTATAATAATTAACTGTGAGCTGTGGATATAGTAATCATAGAAGGGGTTCCCTGGGATCTGAAAATAAATTCAAGGCTTCCCCCATGTTAAAAATTTCAAGAAAGGCTGTGTCCGACAAAAGGGTGCACTGATGCACTGCAGGCAAGCTATACACACCAATGTAACTTTTATTCCAGATCTATTCTATCCTTATCGCCCGTGCTTGTGGACAGATAAATATCTGATTTAGGATGACTTTTGTTGAAAGCACTCCCTATGTATAACACCATTACCTCCCTTTTCTCTCTTTTTTTAATAACTATGTCTAAGAGTGATAACCTTGCTGCCTCTTATTTCAGCCTTGCAAAGAGTGTCTTCATTCCCCATGCCTCTGCAATAGGTTTTATTTTAATAAGTTCTCTGTCATTACCACCTAGCTTATTTGTGCTACAACGCTGCGGCCATAAGATAAGTGTAAATAGCCTCTTGTGACTGCTAAGTAATATGCTGCAAAGACACGCCATTCGAGACTCCAAGACATAAATTCCATTAACTAATGTAGCGCCATCATCTCACATAGAGCTCCCCTCCAGTGGGGATAGACCTAAGCCTAACGCAGGTTTATAAAATGACATTAGAAACACCCCCCCTTTCCTCTAAGGGTCTTGTCAGTTTTATTTTAGTCACTGCTTCTGTATAGCGAAAATGGAAGTGGTTGCAATCAAGTGTGTTTAAATTGGATGTGCAGAGAATTAGCTGTGTGTTGCAGGGTCTAAATACTCCTGGGTTTTTAATGTAAAACTGTTTTATCTGCCTAAGGATTTGTATTGATGTCCATTCAGTCCTTAGATTACATTATCTTTCTCTGATGTAGTTTCACTTTCACTTGATTGTCTTTTTTCTTCCTGCCCTGTGAGTGGACATGTAAAGGAGAAGCAGAAGACTGAAGAGCTCATCTATCTGTCATTATCAGCATGCAGCATGGGAGCACATCTGATTTGCACCTGGTACACCCATCAAGCCCTGATGTATTAGAACTGTAAGAGACTGATAGCAGATAAAATGCATTGATATTGCTTATATTAAAACAACACAATATTAAGAAATGCAGGATTGCATTAATTTGTATTTCTGCCTAAGGTTCAGGTGGTTCCTAAAAAAATGCAACTTCTGCAAATACTAATTTTCAGGCAAATCAAAAAAATAAAATCTGGATACACTGGGCCTGATTTATGAAAGCTCTCCAAGGTTGGAGAGAATACACTTTCAGAAGTGAAGTTGGGTGATCCAGAAAACATAGAATTGATTTTTTTAAAATCATATGCTATTTGCTAGCAAACATTTTGAATATTGGACCAGATCCATTCCAGGTTTGCTGGATCACCCAGCTTCACTGATGAAAGTGTATTCTCTCAAGCCTTTGAGAGCTTTAATAAATCAGGGCCACTATTTTTGCTCTTCCAAGTGGTGAAGGTGGAGGATCAGCATGATGGCCGGGCAATGAGTATTTGCAGAATGAAAAGTCAGCAATAGCAGGCGCTATGCTTGTATCTGGAATTTTCCTTTAAAGCAGGGTTGTAGTCACAATATTTTTTATGCAGATGGCTATTATTAGGATCAGTAAATACCCAGCGCTTCTCTTTATGGAAAAGAATATTATCTTCTTCTCACATTTTATCACCTTGTAGATTGTAAGCTTTTGGCCAAGTCATTTGCAACCTCTATTTAGTGTACATTTTGTATTTTATGTATGCTAAAAAACATGTTGGCAGTTTATAAATAGTTTAATATAAATAATGATGTCATGTTCAGTGGCCAATCAGTAGCCTGTATTTCTATCATGTGATAAAAGTGGCGGCAATTATGCTCTGTTTAAGCTCTGATACATACTAAGGCTATTTGTGATGGCTGCAATGAAGGGCTGTAGAATCAGGGCCTGAATGGGCAGGGTGACAGGGTGTCTTTAACAATTTAATTTTATTTCAATAAGTAGGTTATAATGTTACAATAATACCTGAAATATTTACCAGTAATATCATCATCTTACAATGTATTTTTTACATCTCGGCATGCTGTGGGAGAAGGCTCCCTGTTTGCTAAAATCCTGTTTTTCAGACTCTCATTAATCTGCTTCTTTAAACACCCACCATATCTCATTGAGCCGTATCATAGTTATTAGGTTTGAACTTTTCAAGGCTTGCCTAGTAATATACATCTAAAAAAATAAAATAAAAAAGATGGTGCCAAGCTTCAATCAATAACAGCCTGTTACACAACAACTTCTAAAAAGAAATAGCCGCTTAATAAGGACAAAGTCTTCTTACCTGACTGCGTAGATTCATATAGAATGAAGGTGACTTCAAAGATAGGATGCATCGCATACCACACGTGCAGGAGTCTCACAATTTCTGCTGCAGTCTTCAAAGGTAACATACATTGAACATACAATGGTGAGTTATTGTCAGGTGGGCAGAACTGGGAACTAAGGTACAGCAAACTAATTGCAAGAGTTCTAGAAAGTTATAAAGGGTTGGTGAGTAATCACAAACTTACCAGGTTTCAAAACATGAATTAGAACATGTTCATACTTATTGATGTGGTAAATTTGGGTTAAATTCTTGCCTTTAGGGTAACTAGAGTAGGGTAAGCAAGACCCTTGTCTAAAGGGTCAGCAAGAGTCGGGTAAGTACATGCCCAAAGGCTTAGCGAGGCTTGGGTAAGCACTTAAAGAGATAGCTATGGTTAGGTAGGCATTTTACTATACTGTTGAGCAACTGCTTGCCTAAAGGGTTGCCTAGGGTTATATAACTGCATATAAATGGCATGCAGTTATATACATATATAATATATAACATAACATATAATGGTATTAGCTAGGATTTGGTAAGTACGTTAGGTAAAGATAAGGTTTATGATATGCACCTCTAAGCCTTTATTTACACAGGTGTTCACAGATACTGGACGGCTGGCAACCACCCCTAATCCTGACTAGCCCTAGTCACAAATGATTGCCCCTTGAATTAAATAAAACATGCTTCTATTTATCCAAGTGGTAAGATAGGGTTAGCTAGAGTTAGGTAAGTGAATGCCTACAGTGTTAGCAAGGGTTAGGTAAGAACTTGCCTATAGGGTTAGCTAGAGTTGGATAAGCACATCCCTGTAGATTTAGATGTTAGGGTTGTGTAAGCAATTGCCGTTTTAAGTTACATAGGGTTGGGTAAGTGCTTGTCTTTAGGGTTTGCTAGGGTTGGGTAAGCATATACCTGTAGATTTAGATAGAGTTGGGTAAGCAATTGCCTATTAAGTTATATAAGGTTGGGTAAGTGCTTGTCTTTAGGGTTAGTTTGAGTTAGGTAAGCACATACCTGTAGGGCTATCCAAGTATGGGTAAACAATTGCCACTAATGTTGGCGAAGATTGGGTAAGTATTTCCCTATAGTGTTATCTAGATTGGGTTAGCACTTGGCTATAGGGTTAGCTACACCTGTTTATATCACTGTACAGGAGAGGTTGTCAGTCTGCTGCTTCTCCGAACAGTCAAATTGCAGGCAGAAGCTTAAACAAGACCTGTTACTTAACTGCAGCAAAGGATTATCAAGTGTTTTGTTCTGCTCTGCAAAAAAAAGAAAAAACACTCACAGATGCTTAAACCCCAGCCGACTCTTTCCAAAAATAAATACTAAACTAAATGGCAACATGCAAAGAACACGTTGATGGGAGGAGAGAGAAGAGTGACAGAGAGATGAGCTTATCACTGCCCAATCACTGGCTGGAGGACGGACAAGACCTGTAGTGTAATTGTAGAAGAAAGAAACTGGGTCCCCAGTATACATACATACACACAAAGGGGTAGACATTGGGAGGTGAAAAGTGCGCCATTGCACAAGGACCCCAGGCCCTTATCAGCCAATCAGGGCCCCCACTGGGGTCCCAAATCTGCACAGATGTATATTTACAGACTTCTATAGGACTGTCTCCACTTGCCTAAAGATCCAGCCCCATAGTCGTCTATATATTGCAGTACACAGACAGATCTACTGCCCTCCTTGAGGGTAAACATTATGACTGTTTCTAGTTAGAAATAGATATTTTCCACTGCAGATTGCTTAGCAGTAGCTGCATGATCATAAGAATAAAAAAGTAATTTCCATCTGTTTTTCAAGGCTGTGATCACATTTCACACATGTCAGATCTTCAAAGCCCCTCAAAGGCAGAAATCCCCTTTAAGCATAAACACGCCAGGCCTAAGGCAGAACCTCATCCCTGTAATAATTCCAGGCTGCACCTGCTCTCCAAATGATCAATCAAAAATTTAACTAGAATGGGAATTCCAATTACAACAAATCTTTACAATCAATCCTGTGGCCGTTTGATGATCCCTGGGGGGCTGGCGCATCCCCTTTGCTATTCCTTTTACATGCAATGCTTAATCTCCTTTGTACGGGGGTCACCGCATATGTTAACAGCCCAGGACTGCACAATATTTGTGGTGATTTCTAGAAAAAAAATTTGTGTTGAATTTTTAAAAATATTTTTTAAGCTGCCTTTTTTTTTTCTACATAAAAGCAATAAGCGGAGAGCAAATTGAAATTTTGAAGCTTCATGGAGCGAGCTGGCAGAAAACCCCTTTTGCGTTGGCTCTACCTCCAATGTCCCCACAGGCTTTTGCTGTTATATTCTCCTAACATGGCATGCTATGTATAGCTCAGGAGCCGGAACGCTGAAGGTGGGGGGAGGGCTTGATGGGGGGGATTCCTACACTTTCTGCAGGGAATACCAGGAAAGAACACATCGCCATGGCAACGGGCCTCGTAACGCATTCTCCCGGAGTAGAAAACACATATAATCTGCCAGGCGGGGACTTTTTGCTGCTGAAAACTATCCTGACAAATGTCTTCCTTACATCCAAAAGGATATAAAAGGAGTTGGCTATTTTTTTAAATTTTTAGTTTTTTTTTAAAGCAGAGGCCGTTCAGCCACGGCGGATCCGGCAAGTTCCCGATTGCATTGGAATTGCGGCTACGCTATACAGCCACAGTACACATTTCCATCTGGGTGATATCGCGCCACGTTGTGTTTCTATGGAAACAGATTTAATTTTTGGTTAAAAAAATGTAATGTTACTAAAACACTGAAGGAAATCTGAAGTCGAGCAGAAGTCTTAATTATGTTTTGTTGTAGTTTGAGAGCTGAGAAATGGAAATGAGATGCACCTGTGGCTACTTTAAACAATCTAGGCTAACCGGGAGTGCAGGCGTGTGAGGCAGACCCCAAAATACGTTCTGCAAGGGACGGACGCCGCAGAACTGGCTTGGTCATGCAATGGTCATGCAATGGTCGCTCCCCTATGCCTCTGTATTGACCAATAAAGCCCTCTAATAAAAAATTAAAATAGTTAAAATTGTTTTGAATAGGGAAATGAAGGATTAAAACCTCTGTTCTGTTTTACTGTTATCTAGGCCCCCCTTAGCTCTTCTACTGTCATGGTGACAACAGTTTCACTAAAATGTGCAAAATGGACGCAGGCAACAATTAAAGCAGGCCTATCATTGCATTTTACTTTATAAAAAAAGGTGGATAATCCTTTTATATAAAGTTATAAATGTGTTCACTTTTTATTTTTTTTTTGTATTTAAAAGGGACACCCCTCTTCTTCTGTCTGAATAATCTGCAGCCTCCTAGGATACCTATGTCGCATATGCCAGGAAGCTGCAGCTGTTCCTTCTGCAAAAGCCCGATCTCACATGAGGGGCCTAACTTTATTTCTTATTAAAAAGTGCCCATATTATGCATGTGCAGTGAGATTGGAACTTTTTTTTTTACATTTTCCGGAAGTGTGTTACCTGATCTCACGCCTGCGCAGTGCAAGATCGAGTGACATAAAAATAAGAACCCGGAACCAGGCAGAACCAGGAACCAGTGTCCAGCCCGCACCAGGACGAGGAAGGAAGACAGGACCTACTAGACTAAGAACATGGAGAGATTGATGGATTTCCACCTGTATTTGTAATGGTTCCACTTTAAAAGTAAACATTAGATCTTGGTATTCCCCTAAGCTACAAAAAAACATAGTTTTTCCAGTTTTTTTATTTCCCCTAGGAGCAATGCACCCGGAGGCACTCAGCTCACAGCAGTTTCAGGTTCAGAGTTGGTAATTCCCAACACTGCATGGGGTAAAAGTGGATCACGTACAATTCCGCTCATTAACAAAAATAAATAAAAAACATTAAATAAAACATACACTTACTTGTTAATGTGGTCAAATGACATCTGAACTCTGCTAATGTTTTACCTACTTTTAAACAGGTGCACCAATGATGTCTCCTTAAAGAAAAACTAAACTTTTGAAAAAAAAAATTGTAGAACTGTTTTTTTTATTGTAGAAGGGAAAGGCCATGCCTTTTTTTTTGCTATAAAACATACAAACCTGGCTGATAGTAATTGTTGCTGTGCGCATGCAGATCAGTGTGTGATGCTGGGTATCTCAGCCCCCTTAGCACTTAAATAATATATTTAATATAGGAAACGTACCAACACAAGTAATTTTTTTGCATGCATATATGAAAGCACATGTGCATGTCAAGAGACGCATATAGAAAGATAACAATTACATAACACACATAACACTATCTCAATGACATGAATAATATCCTTTTACATGACACAGCCTCATCTTTTATATTTTACCAAAAAATTGGGGACTTTATTCAATTTGCATATGCTAAAATGATTTGAAGCTATCTTTTTCTCAAACAAATGAGCTTGATAAATAGTTGTTCTAATATCATGTAACATTGCAACTGACATTTTAACCTTCTCTGCCTTCAGAAAACATATAATGGTTAATTAGTATTTTAATGCAAAAAAAAACAGCTTGGGCAGCAAAAGGGTTAAATAGCTCCTGTGGGTTTCAGACAATTACTTTACTAATGCTGGGCCCAAACCAAAAAAACAGCCCTCATTAACCTCATCAATTTACATTTTGTGATAGAAAGACAAAAACAGATGGGCAAAGAAATGTGAAATGAATATTTGACAAATACAGACCCATCCAAACCTCCCACACACACGCATGAAGAACATTGGATTAAATAAATAAAACTATCCAAACACCCTCCCAAAAAAGATACTTTTTCAAAAACAAATCCACTGAGCATTAGAAAGATGAGTGAAACTGAGACTTTTTGCTTCCAAGAAAATTCAGTATTTTTATGCAGAGACGTAGCACAATGCCATTTAGGAATTTTGCTCTGATATATACTCTGATGCTAACATGATAAAGAAATAAGGTAAAGAACATGGTAGATGCCCACCACTCCCATTGGGAATGTGGCTGAACGGATCACCCACTAAAGAACCTTCACAATCCAACACTTCCTGATTTCCTGTTCCTCTTCTGTGCTCAGTGAACCCTTTCACCGACCCCCTACATCACTACAGTACATGGTGGTGACATAGGAAGCACAGGAGGCAGGTGATAATTTTAGCAAATCATTTATGTTATCTTTCTTGCCCCTTTTTTTCTTAATAAGTCATATACAGATGCCTATGTTATCCCCTTGTCCGTCCCCCAGCCATAAATTTCAACTAAAATAACTTTTTTTTTTTTGCTTTATCTTTTTTCTATTGGAAAGATTTCTCTTAACTTTTTTCCCTGAAATGTGTATAAGTAATGGAAATACAGTCTTAGACAGTAGTACATATAAATGTACATAAGTATATTCAAGGAATAGTAAAAAGGGTCACCCTTTTTTGTATTCCTTGAATATACGTATGTACATTTTTACCCATTTACTGTGAAGTGTTAAACAGTTATGAGGTATAGATCTGTCTGAACTTATTTACTTTACTAAATGTGTTTAAATACAACAATTTTGTTTCTCAAAACCTGCGAGCCCAAAACCTCTTTCTTTCCCTCCTTAATTTGAATGTTCAATTTAACTAATCAAAGAGGTGGCTCAACCTTCACTGTAAAACTCTAGTAAGGGGAACACACTTCTCTTCTTCTTATCGTTCAAAAACACTGACATAAATTTTTTTTGAAGCAGATTCAATAGTGAATGGTATTAAACCTTGGAGCAGGTCCACATGCCAAAAATATGATGATGAATGGTGTTAAGAACTTAACCAGAACTCAATAGTGTTCATTATAGAACTCAATAACTACCAGAGGTGTTTATTATTAAATCAGGAAATCTGCAAAATTTGATTAATTTAAAAACTTAAAAATTTTAAGGTAGAAAATTTCAAAGGATCAGATTTGGAAGTGCAGAACACATTATTGTGTCCTCCAGACGCAAGTGGGAAGCTGTGGAGTCTATAAAGATCCCTCGTTAATGGTTAACATTCCCACATGAACAAGTGACCACCAAATATTGGTTTGAGGAGACCAAACCTTTAATGTTGTATCAGTCATCTAGGTCTTATAAATCTTAAAGAAAAAAATAACAATATTTAGATCTGAAAACCTCACAAAAAGGCAACATGACTGCCCTAATGAGTAATTAGGAGGAAATACGTTATTAGCGTCTTCTACCAGAGCTAAATTAAAATACAAAAAGGTACCTAAAGAAAATACAAAAGCTCAGGGTAGACTCGGCAGTGGGATGTATCTCACATGGGAAAGCTTAATGATAGCTCTGAGAATCTATTCTTCTTACCTCATTATTACAGCACCTAATCAATGAACATAATTGGCAGGTGTGTAAGCCAGCTCCGGATGTCAAAGAAGGTGGGGGATAAAAGTACAAAAATAGCACAGCTTCGTGAAAAAAAATGACGTGACATTAAATAAAAGAGAAGGTTCATTAAACTTGTTTCCAAATGTTACCAGTGGATGCCGACCAAACACATTGACGAGGCCAATGTCTTTTAATTCGCCCTATGGTCTACCTTTGTAGACCCGTGAAATCTACGTTATGTTGTGGATTAGGTTTAATATCTGAACTTTCCTATTTCTAATCATTTCCATGAAACGGGATAGTATGTGTACCGCATGTGCCAGTGATTACTAGGTTTACAGGAGATAAATCTGGCCAATATTTTATACATAGGTAGATTTAAAAAGCATTTGTTTGTAGCAGGTAAATTAGCATCTGCTCTTCTTGAATAGGTTATTTCATTTTCCTGGAAACCTGAGATTTGTTGAAGATTATGTGTTAAAAGGAAAATATGTCAGGGAAGATTTTGGGAGTTTCTTTTATCCGGTATTATGAAATAAAAAGAGGGCCTGACATTCAGTATTAAAAAGTCATTAATAAAGGATACCTGGGTTAGAATGGAGGCTGCCATTGCTGCCCTTTTAAAAATGACTAGTTCGTGTCCTGGGCATCCAGCAGCTCCAGTACTTTCTAAGTCATTATCCTGAAAGAGGGGTTTTAATGTTACTTTAACTTTCCTGATCTATGTGATTTCTCTAGGTAAGCTTCTGGAAGCAATAAAGCCAGACACAGGAAGCCATTTTTTAGAAATGGTACTGTGTCCCATAGTCATGTATTCTGGTGGAGGAACTACAGAAGTACAGAACTCCCCAGGGGACACATGCTCAAAACTACTTGCAAAAAAAATGGTTCTCATTGGACCGATTAGATCTGTTCATTATGCTATATTTGACAAGTGGCAGTGTTGTGGTTTTTCCAGGAGAAGTTCGCCACCCCCAACACATAGGAATGCATGGACATGCGTTATAGTTGTTTTCAGGCATAGTTGGATCCCCCCTAAAATTGCAACCAAACCCTCTAAAAGGCTTGGAACCTTCCTGGGTATGAAATAGGGCAGCAAGCATGTGGACCCCCTCCATATGCTCGGGAGTCTGGATTGCCATAGAAGGATGGGGGCAAACCATATCCTCTTTCCCTTTTGGCAAAAATCAAACCTCCTACTATGGCAAGGGCCATAGGTAGGTAAGGGCACCTCATCCTTACAACGTAACCCTTATGGTGTGGAGGCCTGGAGGTAGGTAGCCTATTTGGAATCTGGTCAAAAAGGCTTTTAGGAAATAAAATTGCATAAAAAATGCCTATAACCACCTATACTGGCTTTTTCAAATGCCTGCAAAAAAAACAAAAATTTTGCATAATACCACTCCTGGGGGCCTAGTTGTGAATTGTAGTTGCCTGGGGGCAGTACACCACTAGTTTGAAAATAACTTTAATTTCAAGCAGATGTTACCTGCCACTGCACTGGTTCCCCTAATAGAGAATGAATGGGGGCAGAAGTGAGTCGTTCATTACTGCTTATTGTTGCCCACTGTAAAATCGCTAGAAATAAATAAATATGAACTATTTATATATTGCATTTCCTGTAATATGATGTATATTCAAAATATAAAACGTGCAAAATACAATGATTTACATTTAATGTGAATAAAAAAAAAAAGTAGAGCACATCCAGCACTTTTTCAGACCTTCAGAAAATGTTAGGGAGAACGCATTAAAACACATTAATTATGTTCCATGTTACTCATTAGAGCTTTTATTCGTTTGCAGATCTTTCATTTCATTACCAGCGATAAAATGATGCTTCCATCGTGTTAGGACTCATCCCACGATCATAATTCGCACATATTTGGTGCGGTGTGAAATGTATTGTGTAAGAAGGCACAGAATATATTATTTGGGTTCTGGGCTTATGAATTCTGACTTCTTGACATAAAATTCATGAAGGTATATTGTATTCTCTTTGTACCTCTGACATTTGGTTCTGTCTGTTCCCTGTGCTGAAAATGGGTGACACATTCTAAACAGGTACAGAAACATCTCAAACTCTTCACTCTCATCACTGGTTCACATAGAATTAGTGGAAATTAAGTTATTGAATTTTAATCAATGGTGAACTTGTTGGATCTCTAGGTAAATGAAATGCATGTAATTACATTTTATGCTTGTACAGGATGTAGTATTCTGTTTAACTTTACGTGTGATTCAACGTCTACTGCCAGTTACCTGCCTCAACCTCAGCCTGTCCACAACATCTTCTGCCAGCTGCCAGCCTTCACCTCAACCTGTCCTCAACCATGCCTTCTGCCAGTTACCTGCCTCGACCTAAACCTGTCCATGACCACATCTTCCGCCAGCTGCAGCCTCTACCTCAACCATGCCTTCTGCCAGTTACCTGCCTTGACCTTAACCTGTCCATGACCACATCTTCTGCCAGCCACCTTCCTTGGCCTCTGACTGTCCACAAAAACATCTTCTTCCAGCTGCCAGCCTCGACCTCAGCCTGCCCACGACCATGCCTTCTGCCAGTTACCTGCAACGTCCTCAACCTGTTCATGACCACATCTTCTGCCAGCCACCTGCCTTGACCTCAGACTGTCCACAACAACATCTTCTGCCAGCTATCTGACAGCAGGCTGTCATAAACCACCCTTCCTGCCTCAACCTCTGTTTTCTACATCTTCTGCTAGCTGCCTGCCTCAACCTCATCCTGTCTACAAGCACACCTTTCGCCAGCTGCCCATCTGCTTTATCCTCAGCCAGTCTTGTACTAGCTTTGCTGATTGTTCTGCGCTGTAGCCTCCTGTCCCTGTTCGTTTCTGGTGGAAAGAACCTAGGAGTCATGACCTGTTGTCATCCAGCAGCAAAATTGTCTGGAGGTCACAATAATTACAGCCCATCACCCTTTGTAGGGGTGGTTCTGTGCAGACCTGTTGTCATTTAGACCCACATAATCCTTGCATAACATACCAGTAAGTGAAGACATAGCCAACTGCAAGATCTAGATTTAGTTAAATAGTTACATAGATAATTGATAGATAAAAGGTGAAAAAAGACATAAGTCCATCATGTTCAACCACTAGGAAAATAAACATATATAAACACTATAGCCATGGTTGATCCAGGGGAAGGCAAAAAACCCTGGTTCAATTTGCTCCAGCAGGAAAAAATTACTTCCAGATCCCTTGAGGATCAACCTTCAATAAGGGAGCTTAATTAAAAAGCAGTGGTGTGACTGCCTCATAGATCCAAATCCATACTGCTGCTGTAAAAAACAAAAACAAAACACACACTTTAATAAGGAGCAACAGCTTGCTCACCAAATGTGCCCTATTCTCCAACAGTGCCGGGAATCTGAATACAGTAGAGTACAACAGAACTGAATGAAAGCTGAATTGGTTTATGCTCCTACAATTGCAAAGCTTTCTCTATTCAGTTAAGCAGGCAAAACTCCATGGGTATCCAATGATGGGGCATTACTCATAAATGCCCCATCTAATTCATAGGAGTTGGGTAATGACATGCATTGCAAATGATTATTTGAGAAGATAGGAATGTCTGCCTTTTGGTATATAGGGATCCTTAAAGCAGACCTAAACTAAAATTGTTACCTTACAGAAAAGGGTACAACACTTACATACATAGATAGATATAAATTACCTCCTTTTTTTGGGAGAGGGGGTTTAAACCTTTTTTTTAAAACAAAGGGAAAAACCCTTTCCTTTTCTTTCTTGATTGCTGAATGGGAGCGCAGAACGATCCCAGTATACATACGTCTTGGGGTACATACAAGATTGTGGGATACACACGCGATCAGGCATGCCCAGAAGGATCCTTATCTTTAATCGGATAAAAAAATGCCAATCTCATCCATGCACAGTGAGTTTGGCATTTTTTTGCCCCATCTATATCCCCTGATCTTGTGCCTGCATAGTGCAAGATTGGGTGAAGAAGACAGAAAAAGGGCAAAGATAATGGCGACTCCTAGCACTTCCTCTACGCCAGGACGAAGAAGGATACCGATACGCGATAATATAATGATGTTTTTTTTTTTCAGTTTACTTCCACTTTAAGATACATAGACACAAGGAAGATCATTGTCACCTGAGATAAACGATTATAATGGGCTTGTATGAAATCTAGCATGTGGGCAGCAGTCGACCAATGCCATTTACATGACCTGGGATGTGAGCAGGGATGGCTCCAATCATATCCTATAGAGGAGGATGCAGCCTTCTGCTCATCCTCCACCCTCCACTCTGAACATTGATGTCCATATAGCAGACTACTTTCATTGGAAACAATCAAGAAGGATCATAAGGAACAGAAACTTAACACCTGTACACAGGTCTTCAGCATATAACACTTCTAGGAACATCATACCTATTGCTACGTTACTACAAGCACATCGGAGGGCACAGCTGATTGACACTCCAGGAAGTGTCAGCATATGATTTCTTTTTAATCAAGTGACCTTTAATGGCAATAAATTCATTTTTGCTGTCTTTTATTTCAAGCACAATCTTGGGTAATTTCATTTTCCCAATTGGGTCACTTATCGCTGTTTAAATTGACGAGCTCCTTTTCCATCTCTTCATATACACATAACCCAGCCATGACGCAAACAGTTCTTACCCTGTTATAACCTCAAAGATTTCTCCCTGCCTCTGCCTGAATGTTAATGCTCCATACAAAAGTATTGGATGTACAAAGCTCCAATCCAGCGGGACGCTTTTTTCTGCCAAATCAATCTATATTTTACCAGCAAATTCAAATTGCTGCCTACATGTAAGCAAGCCTGGTGGACTTTATTTATTTATTTGCCCCAGCTCTCTAAAGCAGGATTATTGTCTTGCAAAAGACGCTGGTGAGATGAAGGAAAGCAGAGAATCCTAATACCACTTGACAAGACTGACAAGCCGCTTTCCCGAGACCTCAGATCATTCCGTAAATGTCGCCATAGCCACTCGAGCACTGGGATTTTCATGCTGACACCGGTTTGCGTGCAGTAAATACCTAGAAAAGGACAGGATCGCTTCTTGGCCAGTGCAGTCTATAAAATTCACCGGCTGGAAGAAAGAACAATACGGCTGCGGTAGTCGGCAGCTGTGTTAAGTTTGTCTTGCTTTGCTTTTGTATGAAATCTCATAGGGAAAAATCCATTTAAAAAGGCCATCAGCATTGTAACATAGCCTAATGTTTCCTGCTGGAGATGTTTGACTCATAAAAACATAATAGATTGGGATTTAATATGTTGATGGGCAAAGAGAAGATAAACATTTGGCAAAGAATTTAAAGTGCATATATATATAGTCATGCAACAAAATAAGTGCACCACATTGGAAATTGTTGGTTTTTTTTTTTTTTAAGTGCCAGATGAAGGTGATATACTTGAACCAATGACACATAAAACTCACATGTTGTATCTATTCACATGGTTTAAATTAACAAAAAATATTATAAGTAAATTTGCTAACATATATTTTTCTGAATTCCTTCTGTATATTATACACCAAATCTAGTTACCTACAGATCCCATGATATCATTTTGGTGTTCTTGAAGATCTCTTTTAGCTCTTGGACTGAGTTTACTGGGCCAGTCGGTTCTTGACAATTTAAATGTCAAATCTAGATAATTTTCTGTACATTGGAATTATTATATTTTATTATAACAACAACCATTTCAAATCATTTGCTAGACTTTTAGGAATCCAAGACCCCTTTTTCCGAGGGCCATAGAGACCTCATGATAATATCAGTATTAGGAGAACGCCTTACCCTCCATATCTGAGGTTTATATAAGACACCTGCATACCACCTAATAAGGTTTTAATTATAATTCAGAAATCCTCATTCTAATGTTGTGGAAGTAAAGTGGTGGTAATTGTAGAAGTGAACCAATATATGTCTCAATTGCTCAAGTGTATCAACTTTATTGGTAGGTACTTTGTGCATTAGGGTCTGTTTGCCTTTTCCAAAAAATGTCAACAATATCCATGAGGTGTACTTACCTTTCACATTACTGTATATAGATTAATATGTCACTAGCTATCCCTCAAAGGGGCTCACAATCTAATATCCCTACTAAAGTCAATTGTTCAAAGTCAATTAGGGGGGAAGCCAATTAACCCAGATGGATGCAAAGAAATAGATAGAAATTATATATATACACATGGGACAAATGAACAAGTAGTTGGATACAAAGTTACCTTAAGGATGGATAAAAATCTAATTATAATGCAGTCAATCGGACATTGACACATTCTCTGTTTGAGAATCTTCCAGGTCCATGTGTCCACCAGGGAATATTTAAATAATATCAAATGGACCACTTTAAAAATAGATTCCATAGATAGATAAGAATTATAGTTAGCCATTGTGGGTCTTTAGAGTTTAGAAATGTTGGATAATATTATTTTTTTAGCTTTTTTAAAAAGTAAAGATACAAGTTTTTAAATCATGGGGTTCACTTGACAGGGATTACATATTACTGTGCTGTTTATATTGATTTAATTTCAGGGCATCATTCTTTTTGAACAGTCCAGCTTTTTTGTAGAGTGGGCAGTGGGAAAGGTATTTACAGTTTTATTGAGCTCTCAGTGTACCTGCAGAGAATAACTGCACAAAGTATACCTTATACAAAATTCAGTAAAAACTGTAAACACCACCTTTCGTTTCATTTAGAAATTCTTAATATAACAGATTTTGGATATATATATATATATATATATATATATATATATATATAAATGCCTATTCACTGTTACCTTTTTGCATGATTCCATTACTGGAGGATGGGGGCATGGCTCAAACACTAGCCAGATTCCATAAGTACAATTATATATATATATATATATATATATATATATATATATATATAAATGCCTATTCACTGTTACCTTTTTGCATGATTCCATTACTGGAGGATGGGGGCATGGCTCAAACACTAGCCAGATTCCATAAGTACAATTATTCTAATATTGGTCAAATATAATATGCTGAAAATGCTTATCAGGACCCAACAGGTCTTGGTCTTGATAAAGTAGGTCAATACGTGCCAATGAGCTAATAAAAATCACCAAACCAAAGTACTTATAGTGATCTATTTCTCCAGCAAGAAAACAAATCAATCTAATGCTTTTCTTTCTGATGACTGGCAAATTGTTAAACAAAAAGAGAGTAATTTCCTTTTCCCCTTGCCACTCTAAATTTAACAAAACCCAGACAAGTCATGCTTTGCTAGGAAGTGTCTGAAGGCTTTGTTTAATTCAACACCTGCAAACAGCTTCTTCAGTGTATAACGCATACAAAAATGCCAGATTCACCGTCCATACTGTAATTTCATCTATTGCTACATTACAATTGAAGGAGGAGAATAACACTCCTGGAAGTATCAGCATATGATTCCTTCTCAACAAAGTGGCTTTTGGTGCCAACCAATTAGTTTTCACTGTCTTTTATTTTATTTTACCAACTAACTTTAAGCAAATGGTTTCTCATTCCCTCTTTCCACTAAAAAATTGACATAACCCGAGCAAGTCATGCCTTGTTAGGAAGTATCCGAAGGGTCTGTGTGACAAAAAGTCTTCCATGTCAAATTACTGATCAATTGGCTTTAAAAAAGCCTGGGATCACAAGGGGTAGTTGATCTCTCTTTATTGTATACTTCCGGTAAATATAAAGTCAGGACATCTTACCTGATAAGGGGAAACATTTTATACACCATCGAGAGGTGAAAGATGCAAAACACGAATCAGCTGGATTCAGTCCATAAATTAAAAGATGCAATATAAATACTACCTGGCACAGGGCCATTGGCACTCTTGGCATGGGTCTGATATAAGTATATTCTTAACCTCCCTAGAGGTAACCCCGAGTGTGACTCGGGGTAGAAAAAAGTTGCTAAAAGCGATAACCCCGAGTCACACTCGGGGTATGTAAACCCATGGGAGGTAATAGTAAATGGAGCCTTACCTGATCCGCCGGCTTCCCGCGTCATCCATCACCGCAATCTTTGTCGTTTTTTTAATATATAGATTTTTGAATTTATTCAATTTATTATTTTACATGATTTTGTGTTTCAAACTTTATTATACTCATACTATTATATTATACTGTAAAATAAATTTCCATGAAAAACAATGTACCGCTTTTAGACATATAAAACCGCTAGGGAGGTTAATCACGGTATCTGAAGCTGTTGGTTCTATTCAAGCTAAAACTTGTATGAACATGACCAAAGGAGAGCAGCCATTCTCAACCAACCATGATACACTAGTTTTTACTAGGCATTCCTCAAACTGTAGAGCAAATAGAGTATTACAAACCTCCTAATTAATAATTAATGCATGGCCACATCCCTAATTTAGGGATTTTGGGATTTACATCAATAAATGGGACTTTCAAGGCCACTAATACTCAATTAACACATTTATATATTGTATATAAATCAAAACAATATCTTTATTCAATCACATTAGGAACATTTACATTAAAACTAATAAAAATGTGTGACAGACACAATCACATATTCCTGTCTGGGTTGTCCAATCCTAGGGGCATACCCTGCTGATTTTCAACGCGTTTCACGGTTTAAAACCGCTTCTTCAGGAAAGAAAAGTAGACAGAAAAAAAATGAAAAAAGAGTACAAAATTTCATCAATATCTCAATTCAAATACAAATATTAACACGTATCTTTGTTTTCTAAAATGTAGTACCTGATTCCTGTAACATAACACACACCTCAAAGGGTGAGGGCAGGCAAGGACAGCAGTGTTTTTGAACTACGATTCAAAAAGCAATAAATCCGTTATCTAATACCATAGAATGAAATTATCAACTCAAGCTAATTTGACATAAATTTCATGACCCATGTGCTCAAAATCTTGGAGGATAACTCTAAACCACATTATGTGAATTATGTGCTTGTGATTAAGAAAATCAATATATAAATTTAAATCAGGACCATATCACATATAGCCAACTACTTATGTATTACAGGGGGTGCCCTAACATTCACAACTAATAAAGTGTATTATTACCAACACTGAAGTGCTATTCATTCATTTACATTAGGTGCGAGACACATCCCTTAATGCCTCAAAACTCATATTCCTGTTCTACTAAACTGTGACTGGCTGACCTCCAATTTGATGATTCTTGCATAGTTCTGGGGTCAACACCACATGGTAGAGTCAGTTGCATGACTGTAGTGAAATTATTACTTCCCTATAAAAGTGGTCCTCTGACCACCACTGTAGGGGGTTATTCTTTCCATAACCACCAATTTTAAAAGGCTTTTTTTCCCCACTGACCTCCAACAAAATGGTTTTAGCAGCGGTTCCGTGAGATCAAAAAAATATTTCAAGAGTTTCTCAAGATCTGAAAAGTATTTTACTCGTCAGGGGTAAAATGGTCAAGAAAGGCTGTTCTAGATCAAAACCTTGCATACACCAAGAACTAGAAGCATGCCAGAGAGCCACCAAATTAAAATCAGACCTGCCCTGAAACTGTGAAACTGATTGGATGCTGTATGTAAAGCTCCGGCACCAACATTGCATTGTTGTAAATTTGCGTATTTGCCTGCCAAGCTAAAACTTAAGAATGATAAGGAGCACTGCCATGAAATAACATGAATGTTTGTAGCTTTTCACCCACCCTGTTGTTTTGTTTCTACTGCACTGAGCAGCAGAAGATTTGCACGTTTCCTCATTGCATCCTCTAATTCTCATTAAATTCTCTCAATAGGATTTTTCTGCTTCGCACCGGAGACAAACGAAGAGTTTGGCCAAAAACCTGACAGCTGGTAACCTTGGATTCGGTTCGACGTTTGTTGATTTGCAGACACAAGTGACTCAGAAATTTGTAGACACAAACAAAACCTGGTAGAGCTTCACACAGGCAACAAGAAAAATCAGTGCGTGTATTTCTGGAGGAACAAATGAATATTTACAACAATAGACGGGAATTCTTCAAATCCAAGCAGCTCTTATGTCAGATCATTGCATCAGTGGTAATCTTCTGAGACTTTTCAAAACTAGCAAAAGCATTACTTAGGCTACGTACACACATCCAATGGTTGTCGTCCGATAAGCGGCTTAGGTTGTCGGCCGATATCGGACGAGAATCTGCCATGTGTACAGCGCCCATCGTCCAAACGACCATCCTGACAGATCCACAGACGATGGAAGACGAACGATCCTAATGGAAGCGAAGGGGGGGAGCGCACAGCGGGTGCTGCTCTGTCATTCTCCCCCTCCCCTGTACATAGAACAGTAGAGTGCTTTATGTACAGCGCAAGCTCATGCATCGTGCAGTCCTTAGTCACAATCCTTTCCAACAACAATTATTGCACATGTGTATGTGCATTAACATATACAGAGGCTTAAAGTCATTTACAGTTCTATTCTAAGAATCAAGTATAGCAAATTGGTAATCTCCTACAGCTATATGGGATAGACAGCTATTGTCAGATAGGAGGCTCAACTTTGTGTGTGTTAGGAGATCATGAAGTTAGTCGTCTGCCCTCTGCCCAGCAGTTTGCAGCATCCATTGCTTCCCTTTAGTTGTGCAGCTGGAGGTGTACCTTCTCAGCATCCCCAGAATGGTATAGCCTCTCTGCTTTCTGTCACCAGTTGCCTGTTGTAGGGTTAAGCTTGGCTGACCTGCTCTTGGTGTGTTAATTCATTGGGTGTACTGGTGCTGACTCCGGATACTGTGTTTGGTGGACAAGGTACGACCTCTGATTCCATTTTATGGACTTGTCTCTGATGGACTCCCCTGTTATCTGTGAGCTTCTGGTCCTCTCTCATTCTTCATGCACAGAAATCTTGGGGCCAAAAGTGTGCTGAGACCACATAACTATTGCTATAGGTGAAGTGTGGTGTTAGATGGGGGACTGGCATCTGATGAGCGCTGGCGTTGGACCAGGGCCTTGCAATGTATTGCTGTACTTTCATTTTCTGGATGATGCTACAGCACCAGGAGGTATACCGGTATATCAGCTGGCCTTGGTGAAAGGTTGGTTACAAGTTGCCTTACCCTAGACTACCCCCCAACCAGTTTTATACTTGTCCCTGCCCTTAACCCAGCAAGATATAACCCACAAGAACAGAAAAAAACAATTGTTCAATAATTTATGGGTCTATGTGCATTCTATTTATTGCGTACATTTAATTTATTCCTATGAAAAGTTTGCATTTTAGTGCTCAGAAAGTAAGAAACTCCCCATAGGACTGAATACAAAAACACACAATAAATTCATATACTACCGGTGGAGAACTGGAAAACTTCAATATAAAAGTAACTGCACCAAGGAAACATACTTTAAGGGCTCATGTACATAGAGATTATTTTCTGAGATCAGCTAATTCCCATTGTCTTTAATAGTGCAGTGTCGATGACAGAGACCACATTTACCCGTTTTGTTTCACATTGGGTTTCTTTGGATGCACCATGTCTTATAAAAAGGCATTTTATTTACAAATGAAACTGGTCAAATGCTTCATTTGTTTACAAGGCTAGGTTTGCCCTCCTACATTCGTAATATATTTACATGGCTGGGAATGATACATGTGAATGGCAACAGTGGAAAATGAATGAAAAAGCAAACTCAAATGTGTTGGAGAAGATTTGCTAAACCAAGTGGATAGTCCCTATCTGCCTAAGGTCAAAGGTAAATGACCACCCAACTGCTATTCATGGATCGCCAATAAGCATTGAGTATACTATAATGGAGATGCTACATTAAGTTAGTGATGGGGGTGCAAAGTGGTTATGAGTTTTGGATATTCCCCATCTGCCTAAGCTCAACAGGTAAAGAGATTTGGCCACCAAACCACTATTCATGGACCTCCAATGAGCAGTGACTAGATCATAATAGAGATGATGCATTAAGTTAGAGCAAAGGGATTATTCAGTTTTTCCCTTTATCCTGTAAATTTACTGCCCCAGATAGAAAATATTTCTTTAATGTTTCCTTTTTTCTTCAAAGCTTAAAAGTACTTTCAGTTTAAATCTGCTAATTGCATTCCAAGTGGATCAAAATAATTAAATATGTATTAAAAAAACTAGTATGAAGGCTGTTTGACCCGCAGATTGGTTTGTACTTCTGTCCTTTCAACTTTGAGCATTACAAAGCCCTCCATGGAGAACAGCCAGACCAGGGACTTTTCTTTCCTGCAGTTTTGCAATAGCACCTGGTCACCTCTCTGCCCCCAGCCTATGACTTCACAGGTAAGGAGCAGCAGCAGACCATTGTGGTCATCCTTCTGATTATTCCTACTCTCTTAATACTTTTAATTTATAAACCCTTGCTACTCTTTTTTTTCTGATCTGAGTGCTTCTGTACAGGGAGTTATAGAAAACTAACAACAATACAAATTAAAATACTTACACCAGCCACAAAAACAATTTAAATTTATAATATTTCATTCATAGTCTTTTTTAAATCTCTGCCTTGAGTTTCCTATAATTAGGACAAATGAAAATGAACTATTGCACTGAGACTCATACAAATCTAGCAAGGTACAATCTATGCTGAGCTTCACCAAATGCAAAAAAAATAAATTAACGTGTAAAAATATAAATTTACAAAAGTTTGCAGAGTTATACAAACTCATTGAAATAATGGTGATGCTAATCGAATCAATTTCCTGCTAATGTCGCCCCAGCAGCTCTCAATAAAAGACTTGGACATCTTTGAGTGCTTTCCTTTTTAAAAGGTCAGCATTGATTTCCGAGCCTTTCAGTTCATTATCTACCTAATTTCCTCCAGCAATAATATCAAGTGATGCCTTACATGGCCATTATCAGAAGGAAATTATTTTATATTCAGTGGCCCTGCCACTGTCACTCTGTAGCGGGAATCTGTCATCAAGCTTAATACCGTTCTGAGAAGTTTCTGACAGAAGCTGTTACTCCCTGACCCCCTTTTGCTGCATACTAATGCTGGGTCAGTCACCTCGTGCACAGTGATCGTCTGTTCTGGAACTGATATATTTCCTGGGATTCAGAATGTGCCAGCTTCCACCCACGGCTTCTCTGATAGGTATGTATGTTGGAAAGTTTACCTGTGCTCCATAGTAATTTATTGCAATTAGGTATTTATATAAAAAAATGCGTTTTTAATGCAGATAAGAAAAGTATGGGAATTTAAAGTGTACCTAAACTCAGGAATTTCACTTTACGTAAAAGGGTAGACAACCCTTTTATGTAAGGTAAATTTTTTTTTAAGCGCAACACCCTTTTTTTTTAAAAAAAAGGGTGCAGCTCTGCCCTCTTATTCTCGATCCAGCGCAAAGCCACCTGGGATACCTACGTCACGCATTCCGGGAGGCTCTTGGGTGCATTTTGGGCATGCGCTGAAGGAGCCTTTTGGTGCAAAGAGAAAAATTTGCCGATCTGAGATTGGCAAGCTTTTTTTCCAACCTACGTCACGCGATCTTGCGCGTGGGTCAGGTGACGTAGGAAGAAGAACCAGGAAGAAAAGGTGAAGATGGCGCCGCCCAGAGCTCAGGGACGGATGCCGGGACGACGTGGGACCCGATGGAAAAAACCTCTGGATGGATCGGACTGCACTGTGAGATTGAAGGCAAGTGTTTTTTTTTTTTTTGTTAGGCAGTTTTCAGTTTAGTTCCTCTTTAACTCATGCGTTAGCCTCCTGTACAACCACATCCAGAATAGGAATGAGAGGGGTATCACTAGGAGCCAATCAGATGAGCTGTATGCCAATTAATTAACAAAAAAAAAGGTTGATAGGAGGAGAAATATGAGGGTAGACCTGCTGGTATAACAGCTACTGATACTGATTGGGTAACGGCTGCTTCACTGCCCAATCACAGGCAAGGGGCAGGGTGCTGACCTGGCTTTATTGCTTTCCTGCAGTACAGAAAAGTCAGGTCACCAGGCACAAAACCCCCAATACAATATTTTTTGTGAACCATTAGTCAAACACATCAAGCAGCAAATCTGCGTGGAAAATGATTCTGCAGTAGCCAATCGGAATGAATGAACATAAACCATCCCATTGAAGGATAGCTTCGGGCTGCTTGCTATGTGTACAACCCATTGGCGAGCTGCTCTATGTATTGTTTTCTCGGAGAGGCCTGCAAATGTTTCTCATTATCATTTATCATTCGTCATTTTCTAGAGCTGTTGGTTTTACTGGATTAGGAATTATGAGTCTTTCTCAGAAATTGATGCAGATGGCATGAAACGTACAAAAAAAAAAACTACCATTACCTGTTCGTGCACGGCGGTGGGAAATGTATCGTACCAGCAGAAGATTGTATTTCATTCTCCATTGTGTGTCGACAAATCAAGAGAATAACTTGTACGGCAGCTGTCTAATCATCTCTTATTTATGATGGTTTGGGATGGGGGAGGTTTTTATGTTATTTTGCAGTAAAACACCTGAGGAGCTGACTGTACCCAAACCGAGAGGCGCAATATTTATGGAGCACTCATTCTTTTCCTGACACATAACATAAAACCATTGTTCCGGCACTTTCGCAAGACACTTCCACTGTTCCGTTTCTGCAGCAAAGTAAACTCCGTGAAAAGGATTTACTTACCGAAATTAAATCTGTTTGACCCTGACCCGAATAGGAGAAAAATCCTGCATTTTGTTAAAGCTCAACTCCAGCCAAAACATTATTATATTGGATAGATAGCGTTACATTAGAGTAACAAGAGATAGAGTCACAAGAGTTACATTTTTGGCCAGATTTGAATCAGCTGCTGGTGTCTACTCCTAAAAATTATACTTTAATCAAAAGAACAAAAAGCAATGATCCTAGGATGTTAATTGAGAGGTATCATGGGGCAAGGCTTGGGTGCAAAGGTCCAACTGAGTGTGTCTATTAGTGTGGGTCGAATATCTCACTATTCAATTTGACAGCTATTCGATCGAATAGGGCGATATTGTTCGGCTCGTTGTTCAAACGTCGAATTCGAACACCAATAAAATCAATAGGTAAGAAAATTTGGGTTATTTTTTGGGACTGTGTAGAACTGCAAGAGCAATCAGGGGAGCAGAGCTGACAGCTCTGCTTCCCTTATTGCTCTTGCAGCCCTAGCGTAACTATAGTATGTGTTCTTGGATAGAGATTCTCTATCCAAAAACACAGGAGTCCCACGGGATCCCCGGCACTGGAGGATAAATGGGGGCAAGTCTTCCCATTCATTCACCTCTAGTGCTCTGTGATCGGCTGGGAAAAGGAAAATTCTGATGACGCTTGAGCTGTCCCCATTTAACCTCTAGTTCCCGGGGATCCCACACTGACAGGAGGATTCCCACAGCTGCGCAGCATAATCCTATCATTGTGGCATAACTGTAAAAAAAAAAAGTTAGTTACTCAAATCAAACACATTCAATAAATTACTTAAACATTAAAGCCTCTTTTTTTAACATATTTTTTTACACAGGAATTTGCAAAGTTGAATCCGGTGTTTTTCGGGTCGGGTCTATCGCGAATTCGAACAGCCATATTCAGGTCGAATATAAAGGCAACCCAAATTCAAACACCAACACTAGTTTCTATCTCCTGGAGGAGTAAAAAAAACTGGGCAAAACCAACTTGCTCTTTTTTTAACTGAAACTTGATTATTCTCAATGTTAGAACATATTGTTGGGATGCAGTCCTTTACCCTATTACAAAGTTCATCGTAAAGGTTTTATTCATTATAATTTGAGCACATTCAAAATCAAGCCCTGATGAAGGGGGATTTTTAGAACCCCTGAAACGTGTTGACTGTTTACAATGGAATAAACTTTTTAGGGTCTCTTGATTTATTAAAGCTCTCCAAGTGTTATTAAATAACACTTTCATTAGTGAAGCTGGGTGATCCAGCAAACCTGGAATGGGTTTCTTCATTTGCTAGCAAATGTTTTGAATCCTGGACCAGATCCATTTCAGGTTTGCTGGGTCACCCAGGTTCACTGAAGCAAGTGTATCCTTTTAAGCCTTGGAGAGCATTAATAAATCAGGCCCTATGTATCTATCTCAAGGGTAAGTTTGAATTCAACTGTGTTCATTTGTCCTATGTGGATCAATCCTATATAATTTCTATTTCTTTGCATCCATCTCGGTTAATTGACTTCCCCCAAATGGACCTTAAAATTTGTTATTGATATATGATTATGGTAGGGACACAGGTAATTTAGAAAGCTCTTGTACACTTCAGTAAGCTTTATATCTTTGGATTATTTGGATATAGTTTTTCCATCTTTAACCTCCCAGCCTATACTAAAATCTATGACCTAATGGGAAGATTTCACATAACTTCCAGGATTAAGAGGCATTAGTTTGCTGCAAAATTTCCAATTTGGCCAATTCCATTTGGAAATTCATCCAAATCTACTGAAGATCTATTGATTGTTATAGAAAAAAAAAAAAACAACAAAACCGTTATTAAAAAAACAAAAACATTTTCACAACTAAATAAAAAATGTTCCACCAACCCGCATTATATTTCAGTTTTTAGGTAGATGCCGGAAGGTTAAAGCAATCTGAAATTGTTTTTTGTCAAAGACTTTGTTGGAGAGAGTTCCTTGCGTATCTGCTGTCTTACGATGACGGGGGAGATATCCCATTAGCCATGCATTTTCATTTTTCTTAATATTTTTTTAAGTTACAGTGAATGGAACAGAAGGAGCTGGGAAGTCAAAACAATTGCAGGAACACCCAAATTTCCCAATCGGTCAGGAAATATGGCAGGCAGATCTATTTGTTGGAGCATCTAAGACAGCCTTCCTCAAACTTTTTACTCCCAAACTAACTTTCACATGTTTGAGAACCCCTGTTATAATCAATGGAATGCTACTTGCAATGGTTGCCAATGGAAAGCATGCCCCCCCCAATACATTAGTGGTCAGAATGCCAACTTTACAGACAGTGAAAAAGGTCCTTGGTTTCATCCAGTTGGCTCTACCGAGTGGTATTGACCCCAGAACTAGGCACCATTTTATGGGCAGTCAATCAGCCCAGGAAACCCCTGCCAAAAAGTTTTAGGAACCCCAGCAAAGAAATGCTGATCTATGAGATTTAAGAAGTAAGGAGCTAATGTTTCAGAATTGTGTAAAAGCGCAGATTGGGGTGGTGATGGGGAGGAAAATTAGGCAAAACAACTTGGCATCCCTCGATGCTCCTATGTGTTTCAGTTATTCTTTTCACATTACTCCAGCCAAAAGGTGACATTGGCTAAAAGCAGAAGGATATTAACTAAAAAGAAATCTTACAAGCGGTGACATACATGAGAAATAAGTAATCTATCATCATCATGGTGTTCCTTAGCATTCATCTACAAGTAATGTGGACTGGCATATGATGAATGAGAAGATAAAGTCAGCTTGATGCTGGTGACACAGATAAATTATTTGATTACATCATAATATGTGTTCATTGAGGGCTGTCAGCTAAAAGGCAATGCAGTCATCTGCAGGAAAACCACAAACAAAGTAGAAAGCGAAATTGTGGACTGCGCTGTTATATATTACATGACTGTACTGCAAGTGAGTGCTGGTAGCCAACAGGACATTGCTGCATGCAGCTGGCCGGGAATTGGGGATTTAATGAACCGTCAGAAGGAAATTCAGATACATATATACCTAAACCAATTTCTTTTTTTACATTCTGTCAGTAAAGGGAATTTTATTGATCCGGATCTGGATTTCCAGCTCAGAACATGAATGTGCTACAGAAATAGATTCTCTCTCAATAAATCCCCTTGGATCAATGACAACATCTAACATGCATTTCTTAAATCACTTCCTTCATTATATAGTATATATATATTTCTGCCTTCCCTCACTTCCCCTAAAATAATGAAAAATATTCCATCCATATGGTGTAAAAATATTCTACAGTATATTTTATTTGTCAAGGCCTTTTCTTATAATGATGTGCATTCTGAATCTATTATCCATCTGTCTGTCTATCTATTTATCCATATATCATTATTATACCATTGGAAGTTTTACATATATACAGTATATTTATATATTGAATTTATATATTTATTTATTTATATGTATATTGTTAGTGAGCTTCCTGCCACGTGTGTGGTATACATTTCCTTATATATACACATATATATATAAAATATTATTTATTCAGGATTCTTTCTTTAAATTATTTGCATTCATATTTATTCATCCACGTCTTTTTTTCTATCTTCCTTTTTTTTTCCTTGTGTCTATCGATCAGTTTCAGAAAATAGTGTGCAGTCCCAATACATTTTATTGGCAAATCTTTTCTATATATAATGTTTTCCTTTTGCAGTGATATTCATGCTATATCTGTCAATGTATCCAACTTTCCTCATTCATTTTCTTCTTTCATTCTCCCTCTTTAATGGCTATCTTTCTTCTTTTTTATACCTTATATATAATATTAGGCAATCAATTATCAATTAATTCTTCCATTATATATCTATCTGCTCAACATATCTTTATTTTCTCATATGTGTATCAATTACATAATATTGTATGCAGGTCTCAATACATTTTATGGTGCATATACTTTCTATATTATATATTATTCATCTAGGCCTCCTTCTTTTCTAATGTTGTTCATCCTGTCGATCTATCTATCCAACTTTTTTCTTTTCTCTCTCATCTAATATCCATTAATTATCAATCAATTATTTTTACAAAACATTATTCAATTATCTATTGATCCTTTCATCGATCTATCTAATTCATCTTTCATTCTTTCTTTTGATCATTATGCCAATATGAGGATGACAGCACTTTAGTGTTTTATTAATATGGTTGATAGGGAGGGCAGTCTGCACAGCTCAGCCTGGCAAGAACTCCAATTAAATCTGATTTATTGCCGTAAGAGACTGAAATACAGATCAGGACCCTGGACAGCACTCCAGCGTTGAGAACTTTCATTACTGAGTTTTAACAATCCACTCCCGCAAAATCAAAATCATTAACCTCTTCAAGTTTTTGTAAACCTCCGAGATGTTAAGTACATAATGATAATGCTTACCTTGTATGCTTAACTTTTAGATGAAAAGCTCAGAAAATATTTAGCAAATAGGGGATTTTCTGAGTGGTAACATCTGAACTTTTCCTAAATCTATGGACAGAATTACATCAGGAGTATCATGCAAGGCATCACCGTCACTCTTCTCTGGGACTTTTTAGTTCCATGTAGAAAGGAACGTGTCTTAAAATTGTGGGTGGGAATAAAGGAATTATTGACCTCAAAACTCCCGGCCTATAATAATGTGCAAACTTCCTACAGCAACCATTGCCGCTCTCCTACTAGAAGCAGACGTGGACAAATGGTTTCTGGTATGCTAATAGTATAAAAGTGCCAGGTGGCTAGACAACCAGAAACCAAGGAGTATGATGGGTTTTTGTCTACATTGGGATGGAGGTTGAGTTTGAGTTTGAATAAAAACCACATTACCGTATATATTCAAGTATAAACCGAGATGGTTTGACATGACAATGACTGTAAGTATAAACTGAGATGGTTTAAAATGACAATGGTTTATACTTGGGTCAGCAACAAAAGAATGCCTCAGTGCTAAAACATGCGTTCCATTTCTGATTTTTTTTTTTGAAAGCCAGCAGCACTCATTAGGCACAGCGATCTCCTGCCCAAAAATAAATCAAAATTACAGCAATTCATTAGAAAAATGTCTGCTGGAACCTTGATTTGTTGGGCAGGAAATCAGTACACCCGACAGCTAGTGTAGTGATCACTAAACCAGACACCCAAGTACGGCTGGTGCTGGAATTTTCCCAATCCAAGTTCTAATCTGACATTACCATACTCATCACTGACAAGTAAATTGGAAAGGAATTCAGTAGCCAACTGATGGTAAGTGCTCTGTTTTCTTAGGGACGTGGAGTGACATTCTTGGTACTTTCAAGTACTTCATCCAAAAAATCATGAAAAGCTAAGGCTGCGTACACACGTGCAATAATTGTCGTTGGAAACGAACGATCCACGAAAGATCATTTGATAATTGTTAACCAAATAAGTGCACAATAACTGGTCAACGACGCCGACTAACGAAGAATCTCGCTGGAAATGAACGATTGTCCTGGCGGATTTGATTGGGCGGCGAATGTTTGTAGTCTATTGTGTGTACGGTCATTCAGTGGTTGTGAATTGTTCTGTGATACACTTTCTCCTGTACACGTCACTTCCTGCATCGTTCAAACAATCATTCCTAGTTTGTGTACATTATTTGTGGATTATATTCGAACGATCATATCGTTACAGTATTTATAGAATTGTGCACAATATGATCGTTAAAAATAATCAGGAATAATGGTTGATTGTTCGTTTTCAAAGAATAATTATTGCATGTGCATGAATTTATCGAAGATCAACTATGAGGTTTGGTTCCCCTTTCTGTGTAGAGAAGGAACCTTTGGTTGCTTTGAGATTTTCCACTATGTCAAAAATTCTCTACTTGGTAGCACTCATTATTGCTCTATATTTAACCCTTATAGATTGTCATATTTTTCAAACCACACCTAAATGGGCTACATAAATGCTTTTGTCAAGCCACACTTAGAGTCTGGGTCGATTGGCTTTTGTTTGCAACAGAACTTACTTTTTCCATATTTTACATACATACAGTTATTAGAAATGCAAAAGCAGCATTAAGCAGGTTGATGAGGATATTTGGGGGTAAAATATTGCAATTGCAGGTTATATTCACCTGCTAATGTACTCTAGGTGTTCTAAAGACAATCTTAAACCGATGTTGATTTCAAATTGAGCTGCATCTAAAAAGCAAGCTATAGTTGCCTAAAAGTTAGAAGACAAAAGTCAAAAGTTGGCACAAGCCCCTATATAAGGAAAAACAAATAATAATCCCCCCAGCCCCGCTGTATTGCAGATTGTCCATCTGATTCCATCTAAAGGATTTCTGGGTCTGTTTCTGGAATCAATATATGCTAATCACAGAGATATCCATATATCACAGACACATTAACTCTCACCCAATTCCGATAAGTGCCATTGATTTCCAGCTACTTACTCTGAATTCAGTCGCTATTATCACTGGGATCAGGCCAATATGGCTCATTAAGGATGGATCACTGTATTGTAAAACTTATAATGACCATAGAATGGCAATTCCAAATCTTAGAAATTAGTAATTTGAGTCGTCTGTGTTTGCAAACTGTTGACCAATATCGCTCATTCCTCTGTTTTGCAATATGAAAGCAAAATCCCTTTTCCCTTAAAAAACATGTTTTCTCAACACAATTGCTAATGGGGTCAGGGGGACCTAAGAGAACATAAGTATTAAGCTTAAGTATTTGTGTTTTAAAAATGCATGGACTTTTTCAGGTATAGTATATGTGGGATAATACATATTTTAAGCAATTGCTGACTTTTTTTTTTGTTAATAGCAAACCAAATAGTATAGTATTGTCACTAAAATTTCAGCAGTGGAACCCATGTTCTGGGGCTTTGCAATTGACATGTAAAGTCTGCAATATGAATTTGTGGCATGGAGAAAATTTGGCTAATTTTTGCTACCTTTTTTCCACTTTTTACAGCAAAAAAGATTATCCTTACCAGAGATGGAAGTACAGGATTTACACCATCATGGCTGACCCATTCCCTAGCCCTGGGGAGGAGAAGCAATGTGGGATCTGGAAGAAGCAGAGCGGCACAGAGAGCCTGGACCCGCCTGTGATGGATTAGGGAACACTAGTGTGCATACATTATGACAAGAGCCCCCAGGAGACCTAAGGCCCTAAGACATAAAAATGTCGCTTAAATTAGCTTCTCAATAGCGTTAAATGATATAAATAACACTTTGTGTGTACCAATATGCACTCAGATATTACTTTATACAAGTAGCAGTGTCTTCATTACTGCTCTGCACATAGATTCAGCAGAGAGAAAAGCCATTGGAGGGACCCAGCAGGCCCACCTACTGCAGACTGCCTGCAGACAAATACAGGAGGGGGCTGAGACAAGACCAGCCACCCTGCACTACAAGGGAGAGCAGGGAGGACAGGTCTTTATCATAGGAAACCCTCACACAAAGGCAAAGGGCAGGAGTTGCTCCATGATAAACTACTGCACAGAACTTTAGGAAATTTAATGTTTATGCAATAATATGTTTAGCTTTAAGCCCAGCTTTAAATTTTGCTTTATGAGAAATGTAAATATGGCTTCTCTTTGTGTTTTGGGAGAATTACATACACATTCTTATAAAAGGTGTTTTTCCCTGAATGTCTTCTCTATGCTCAGAACTTGATCCGATCAGAGACCTGGGAAGTACAAAACAATAGCCCCCAATGGTTCAGTTTAAACTACAGATTGTAATATGACTTTGCACTATAATGCAGAAACACAGAATTCCCCCTCATTTTACAGTATCAATTCTTGAATATTTATGGATAGCTTAGTGAAGAATCGCTCAGATGTTCGATGTAGTGCAAAAACATTCATTTACTTCAAGTTAATGTACAGAGCTGTGTAATTAATATATATATATATATATATATATATATTATATAATGCGTGCTCTATAAATCCAGTTTAATATTAATTAATAATAAAGTGATTATACAGTTGTGTCACTGTGTACAATAATGATCTGCTTTTAAAAGCTTTCAGTGCTTTCACTGCTCACCAAAGCATTGATGGGTCGCAAATAACTCTTAGATAATATACGATGTAATGTGATAAGTTTAACAACTATTTTTAATTTACAGGTTGATATAGCTGTGAGAAATGGAATTTATGAATTTTTCTAGACAACTTAGGGCAAAACAAGAATGATCAAACATATATTGCTTTGGATTACATCATCTTTTAATCGTTAAAGCTCCGTTCTTGTATATTTTCCATTAAATTACGACTAAAGTAATGCGGCTCCTAAAATAAAAAAAAAAAACAGCTCTGGCAGCTATACTCACCTTCTCTCCTACTCTGTCCCTCATATCAAGGCCAGCCAATGATCTACTTCCAGGCTAAATGATGGCCAGTGCCATTGCTTTAGCATCTCCAGTGCACCAACAGTACAATGGTGCAGAGTACAGTGCTGGCACTGCCATGATAGCAATGTTCTCTGCATCACTGGGGATGACCTAGACAGGTGAAGAGGAAATGATCCCACCTGTCATGTCATTTCCTAGGACAATATGAGATTAAAAATACAAAATACATGGTGGGTGGGAAATTCCTGTTTGGGAACTGGGAATTTTTGCCTGTATGAGGATATGTATTTCAGTCAATCCTGTTCAGATTTACACAGAACAGTTACACATGTCTTACTGGCAGGAGACATGATCTGATTTCTGCTGCAGTATTTCTTTCACTTACAGGTGACCTCCCAACCTTAACCTTGTGAATAGATAAAAAAAGGAAACAGCATACTAATAATCTGATAAGTTCAGTATCCTGCACACCTGATCACTTTCTTGGGCTGCTTCTCCCTCCTTTTGTTTGAGATCTGTTATAGAGGCTGATAACAGGTCAAATTCTGGAACTGTGCATACTCAAATATAAACAGATTTAAATTTACTGTTTAAATTTTCCTTTTTTTTAATGGGTAACCCTCCTGACGTTCTAATTCCGTCAAATTTTCCAGCGTTAAAGCGTTAAATTTTTTTGGCATGGAAATTTATTTTACATTGTAGACTGTAATTCTTATCCAATATTTATTGTAATTAATAAATGTAATAATAAACTTTAAATAAAAAACACAAAAATCTGTTAAAAAAAAAACAGTCAAGCGTAATGTAAGTGTACAATAGCATATATTATATATATATTATATGAAATATTATATATATATTATATGAAAATGTCTTTGTATTGGACTCAATACAGCTAATTTGTATTGAATCCAATACAAAATTATTTGAATTTCCCGCCGATCTGCCCACTCGCACCAAAGCATGCACCGACGTAACCAGGAAACCCCGGAAATTGGTCTCTGCATTCGCGGGCTGGAGATCGAGGAGGAAGGACGTGTCCCCAGGACCTACGGGGACCAGCAGGGCGACGGGGGACGACAATGGAGCAAGGTGTTTTTTTTTTTAGGTTAAAGCTACCCCAAGTGGGATTACTGCTAGGGGGATTAAAGTACTTAGTACCTTTGAGTTGAGTTATGATGGGTCACTTGCTCTTAAATGATCTTTTGTGTATTATTTTCGATCACCAGTAGATGGCACTGTATTCTCATGAAAACAGGGGGCAAGAGTTTGTTATACACCTAACATGAGGTGTAGCGCCATCTACCAGTTAGACTCGGATACAAACTAAGATTTTCTTTTTTACATGAGTATGCACAGACTCTAAACTGTTTGCACATAAAATATTATCAGTGTTGTAATAATAACTACAGAGCTACATTCACTTTACCTTTAAAGTTGGATAGTCCATCTCCTAGCTGCTGTTTTTTGCCAAGGCAGAATTAACCTATATCTACTTTTGCCTCCATCGACACTGGTTACGGTGCTCCTAAATCTTTGAGATCAACACTGCAGCCCTAGTCTAAACTTGGCCATTGGAATGAGGCTGTTAATAAATAAAGAAAAAAACTAGAAAATGAGTAGTTGGGAGATGCCCATTAGTAATTAGGCAATATGGCCGAGCATACTTACTTTATCACAAACAACAAAAAAAATGTAGCAAACAATGAGATGGTTACATCACAATTGTAACAATTACATGAATATTTACAAATATTTTAAAATACTATAAATTTCCCTTACATTAATTAGACTCCTTTGCCATGGTGTCACAATATTTTAGGAGCGGAACCTAGGGCTTTATTTTTCTTGATAAAAATGGCAGCTGGCGTCCATGCACGCTTTAATTTCTTGTGATCAATATTTTAAACCAGCGCTGAAGTATGAATTAGTTAGTAGTTGAGATACAGGTCAAAGCACGGGGCAGAATTCCTGTCCTCACAGCTGGGGAAGATGTTTCATGAATAAATGTAGCAACCACTACAATCCTCACACATGGGAGAATAATATAGTGGTAAATGTCTCTCATTTGTCATAGGTGCCTTGCTTCCTGCTACAAAAACAAAAAACAATGTTAACGAGTGTGAGTCAAAAAACTCCATGTTGGGCATATTTTAACCCCCTTGTGGCCAGGGGGCATTGATGCCTATTAGATGTCCAAGCCAAACTTAGCAGCGCAAGTGGCATCTGTCAGCTGACATAACATAGACTAAAACATATTTTAATACATATTTTTTGGCCATGTAAATTTTATTATTTGGTACACAATTACTATATATACTCGAATATAAATCAATCCAAACATAAACTGAGATACCTACTTTTGCCTTAAAAAAATAAGAAAACTACATTGACTCAAGCCTGGGGCATCAAATGTTGCCATCACCGCTAATATTCACAGCAGTAATCAATAAAAATGCGAATGTGAATACCTACATACATGCAATTTTTAGAAACATAAGGGGGAAAATTAAAATCACAGGGGCTCAGACTTTTAATCTTTATTTTTTCTTCTTCTTCTAAAGTTTAAAATATTTTGTATTTTTGAGTTAGTAAGGATTGGTCCTTTGCTCCTAAATAGACATTTGCAGAGTACTGCCACCAGCAGATGGTGTGTTGTCAGCAAGGGTTTGTTACACATGTTACATGATGACACAGTGCCATCTAATGTTGTAACCTGAGTATTAACCAATATTATTTTTTTAATTCCAGGTTTACTTGGTAATCAAATAACCATAGGGGAAGGGGTTAGACATATATGTGCTACCCAACTATAGCAGAAGCAAAGAAGGTCTCCAGCAATGCTGGACATGTGCAGAATGGCCGAGCTGTGTAAGCCTTACGAGTGGATAGAGAGAAACAGAAATTCTTTTGGCAAGTCATTATATCATTGTGTCCAACTGTTGGCATGGACCTCAACTTTAGCAACCCAAGGGAAATGATAGTGTCTGTACTTGGGATGTTGCAGTCTTAGGTTGCATTGTACAGTCAGAGGTTAAGGGTTAGGTTTGGGAGTTGCCCTAAAGTTCAGAAGAAAAAGGCTCCCCCACCCAACCAGCTCCCAATATTTATGTTGGATATTGGAAGTAACATGCCATGCCATCTTCTCTGTAATCTGGCATCCCAAATCCCAGGTGCATGGATTGGGCGATGTGCTGGAGCAAGCTGAAACTGCCCAGTTACTAAGGTCAAGAAGTGTGCATGCTTGCTGATTTTACCTCAATAATAATGTGGATGCAAGCATCGTCTTATGGCCTTTACACATGTTGAATATTTCATTGTCCACAAACACTGTGTTGGCGCAGTTATCCTTTATGTCACCTGATTAGCTATGCTTTCATTCCAGCCAATCACAGTTCTTTGTATTTTTATAATGAATAATATATATATATATAACACCCATATACAGTCCTCTACAGAATGCATCGAATATACATATACCAGTAACTGTAGCAGAAATCTGTTGCATGTAGTGTGACTGCTATATACATTTTCTTTCACATACAGCATGCTGCATTATTTATGAAACCATTAAATGTATTTTGGTGCTGTCGTTTTATATTATTTATTACATGAGGGCTGGAAATGCGTGCAAGAACATACATGACTGTAATGGAAAACATAAAGGGTTTTTTGAACTTTATAAGTCTTGCAATGTTATATTTATAAACCCTTCAAGCTAAAAACAAATGAATATATATTTTCAAGCACTGTTTATATGTCACTGAAAACCTATAAAATGTTGTCCTCTTCAGTGAAAATAGTCCCTGGGGCTTTCTTGAAAAGTGTAATTAGCAAAGCCTGTGAACACTTCTGTATCTTATCCTTGCCTCCTGACATATACCTGAACTTTCTGTCTGTACTTAGCTAGCCACAGACTTTATAAGGTAATTAGGTGTATGTAAAACTTTTTTTATTGAATAGCGTATAGATAATAACACTGTTGATCTAAGTTTTCCCTAATTTTGTATTCTGTTTGAGAGATTTGAATTTATTTTTTGTTGCAGAGGCTCAACAGGAACCAAGAAAAAATCTCTCAAATTAAGAAGAAATAGGCAGGTGTCCGCGATGGGAAAAACACCCCTCCCCACTTGCTACAGTGACAACTCCAACATTTTAGATTTCCCATTACTTTATGTACCAATGACAAGGGTCCCCAAGACAAAAACAGGGTGAATCCCCCAAGTGGGAACTTACGAGAAGCCCACAGAGTGTACCAAACCTCTACAGAAGTCCTCAAGTAATGTCCTGTAGAAAACTGGACTGTTTCATACAGTGAGTTGTAAAAATGTTCTCCAGTATTTGGAGGTCCTCCATACTTTGGTGCTCAGTAGGATAAAAACCTCCTTTTATTGGTGGTCAGTAGGATAAAGACCTAATAATTGGTGGTCAGTAGGATAAAGACCTATTTATTGGTGGTCAGTAGGATAAAGACTTCTCTTTATTGGTGGTCAGTAGGATACCCATTTATTGGTGGTCAGTAGGATAAAGACTTCTGTTTATTGGTGGTCAGTAGGATAAAGACCCCTTTATTAGTGGACAGTAGAATAAAGACCCCTTTATTGGGGATCAGTAGGATAAAGACTTTATTTAATTGGTGGTCAGTGGGATACAGACCCATTTATTGGTGTTCAGTAGGGTAAAGACCCCTTTATTGGTGGTCAGTAGGATAAAGACTTCTGTTTATTGGTGGTCAGTAGGATAAAGACCCCTTTATTGGTGGTCAGTAGGATAAAGACCCCTTTATTGGTGGTCAGTAGGATAAAGACCCCTTTATTGGCAGTCAGTAGGATAAAGACTTTCTTTCATTGGTGGTCAGTAGGATAAAGACCCATTTATTGGTGGTCAGTAGGATAAAGACCCCCTTATTGGGGATCAGTAGGATAAAGACTTTATTTAATTGGTGGTCAGTGGGATACAGACCCATTTATTTGTGTTCAGTAGGGTAAAGACCCCTTTATTGGTGGTCAGTAGGATAAAGACTTTTTTTCATTGGTGGTCAGTAGGATAGAGACCCATTTATTGGTGGTCAGTAGGATAAAGACTTATTTATTGGTGGTCAGTAGGATAAAGACTTCTCTTTATTGGCGTTCAGTAGGATAAAGACATTCTTTATTTGGTGGTCAGTAGGATAAAGACTTCCTTTCATTGGTGTTTAGCAGCATGAACACCGCCTTACCTAGGTGGTCAGTAAAATAAAACCTGTTTCCATTAGGTGGTTTGTAAAAAATGTGGTCAAAAAATGTGGGACCACATTGGTGGTCAGTAGAATAAAGACTTCCTTACATCGGTGTTTAGAGTAGGAACACACTTCTACTGGTGGTCAGTAAGATAAAGACTCCCGTACTCTAATGGTTAGTAGGAAAAAGATCCCTTTACATGGGTGGTCAGTAGTATAAGGACCTCCTTACATTGTTATCAGTAGGATAAAAATCCCTTTACATTGGCTGGTCAGTAGGATAAAGTCTTCTTTACTCAGTAGAAAAAAAGACTCCTTCACATTAGGTCAGAAGTAAAGACCTCCTTACATTTGTGGAAAGTAGCAGAAGAACCCCCTTATATTCCTTGTCAGAAGCACCCTCTTACAAAAGCAGTCAGTGGGAGGACAAAAACTCTCTTTAGTAAAAGGTTCATTGATATCATTGCTATGTGAGAGACAAGAGGAGAGACTCCATGGTCCCACATCACTGGCTATGAAGGTACCACCATCCCCAACTGCTCACTGCTCAAAGAACTCCTAGAAACTACTGAAGGATCCTCTGTTATGCTGAACCCTGGATCAAAAAAGTTTGATTTTGTAATGGTAATGGTCCTCCTTTACAAAGGTAATATTTGGAAGGGGTTCATCCCTAAAGCTAAATTGTTGCATGGGAAGTTGCAGCAGTACATAACGGCAAATGTAGCACCGAGCTTGCCCTGCTTCAGTAATGATGCCATCACGAAATATCTTTACCCTTCAACAAAAAAGGGGGTCCTATGATGAAGCAACTCGCACATTTGCACAAAGGAGTTCAAACCAAGGTGCCAGAGAGTACACAACATTGTGCATGTAAGGAAAGAATTGATAGCAAAAAAGGAAAAGGAGTTTTTTTTGGCAGACTGGAGATTGAAAATTCTCTTTCAGCAAAAACACTTTGCAAGATATCAAATCTCTTTTTTTCAGCGCCCAGTTCTGCTTTAAATGTTTCTCATTTCTGTTACCTTTACATAACACTCACGCTTGCTTTGCATTTGCTGTGTTACTGTGCTGCTTATGCTCTATTTACTGGTACGGTTTATGGCAGGGCCAGCCAGTGCTACAAGTTCAGCACATTATCAAGCGGTGAACAAACAGTTGTGGATCACAAAGACAGATAGAATTAGGCTTGTTTATCATTTCAGCGGGAAAGGTCTGCATTTGCGAGGTATTTTCTTTCCTGTCGGAAAATAGACCTGAATACAAACAGCGGCCAGGTTGAACCGGTGCCAGAGCTTTGTACCCACATGTCTGCAATTTCAAATGATGAAATGGTGCCAGTATGAGAACATTCGCTATTAGTATTCTGAAGGAATAGATTTGCTCTCTTTGATCCATCTAAAAATGTGTTATTATTGCAGCCAGTATACCTCCAAATAAAAAGCTGCATCACTGAACTTGACCGACAATTTAAAGGGGTTATCAAAGGACACAACCAAAAGTTTTTGGAGAAGACTGCAATTTCAATTTTCACCTTTATTTTAGGGCCCTGTGATTGTGTGCTGTTATATATTCACTTGCTGACAAGTACATCCAAAGCAAACCACCATATTAGTAAATGCTTCATACATTCTGCAAACATATCTATCATTCCTATTTATATGTTTCCTTCTCCCACCAACTCCATCAATTCCAATAATCTATCCTATCTAAATAAATCAATTATATTATCACTATCAATCATACCTTTCTATCTCTCTCTCTTATCCTCACCCCCCTCCCATATCTACCTATATCATATCAAGAATAAATCTTTCTTGTTTTCTTTTCTTTCCTTCCTTTTTTCTTTGTTTTTATCTATCAGTCTATCTATCTACTCATTACCTATCCTATCTATGTGACTCTATCACTCTATCTAGTTCTATCTATTGCTTTCTCTCTCCTCCTCCCCTCTCTCTTTTTTCCATCTATCCCATATCTATTTATCTATCTATCTTTCCATCTATCTATCTATCTATCTATCTATTTATCTATCTATCTTTCCATCTATCTATCTATCTATCTATCTAT